>NW_028317814.1:18943257-19246287 GCF_062004578.1 Staurois parvus | reverse complement strand
CAGAGATTGCTGCCAGGAATGCTGATGAGATTGCTGCCCGGAATGCTGATGAGATTGCTGCCAGGAAGCTGATGAGATTGCTGCCAGGAAAGCTGATGAGATTGCTGCCAGGAAAGCTGATGAGATTGCTGCCAGGAATGCTGATGAGATTGCTGCCAGGAAGGTTGATGAGAGCAGAGGAACTAAGCAACATATACAGCAAGACCGCATACTTGTTGGAGAGACATTTGTTCTGTTCAGAGTCACCAGCGGATGCAAAGCAGACCCGGGTCGGTAAGATCGTGCACGCACCTCATTTCAGTGTTGGCACCTAGAGACTGAGTCCACGCTTATAGTTAGTTAGGGTCTCTGTTTGTGTCAGGCCACAAGTGCTGTTACTGATTATTGGAAGGACTCTACAACTTAAAGTGACATTTCACATTGGAGAGCTGATAAAATCCTACATACTCAAGCCAGACTGGCGTTTTGCTCATAACGAATACTCAGGCACGTGCTACAGGACAAGTTATGGGAGAGGAAATACTGTAGATTTGTGTAAGATTGTAAGCTGTTGTGCTGCACTGCAGGCTAGCCCATACCGTACACCCATACACTGATTCCTGCTCTTTTAGGGTAATACCGGGTAAGGTGTGGCAGCTTATTTGTGCCCGCTAGTAGGTAAATTACTTCACTTTCTACCTTCATCCATCAGAAGGCGCCGTGCTGTGCAGCACAAGGGTCTCAGCCTTTGGGCTGGGTGTATGTACATTTATTGTATGTTCTCAGCATTTGTGGTTGTGTTTATTTGCCACATCTAAGTAAAATTCTGTTGTGACAAAAGCTGGTGTTGGGGTTGCTTTCCTCGTTTGTGACGTCACTGTATCCTGGGGAGCTCACCCCGGTACACGACTTACATATACTGTAATGACTATAACAGATGACTGTAATATAGATTAGCCTGTATTTGATAAGATTCATCAAAACTATCTGCCTAGTCATATTTGTATGTAAGAATCACTTTTAGGAAGAGGGTGGCAAATTATTTGAGGCGGGTTTCTCAGTTAATTATATTTACAAGAACAAAAAATAATTAAAGATTATCTAAATCTCAAAGCAAACATTTAATCTATTGTGGCTCACCATTCCATAGATGTGGCTGCTGCTTTAGTTTTCTTTTTTTATCAGGCTTTTTTCACCTAGTGATTAGGGATGAGCCAAACTGCCCTAGGCACAGAAGTTTGGTTGCCGATCTGGAACCCCACTGAATTTCAATAGGAGCTGAATCTGTCGTCTCAAAAATGCCAATTTTCTGAGCTAATAGGTATGGGAGGGGGGTGCTCTTCCCCACAACCCTGGCCTGGTGGTTGTAGGGGTCTGCAGGCAGGGGGTTTATCAGACTCTGAAGCTCCTTTTAAAGATACACTTTCCCGTGTAAAGGAGCAAGCAGTACATATTACCCCCACTCATACACAAAAAAAAACAGAAACAAAAAGCCTAGAAATAAAGACACCCAAATGTTTGACAATTCTTTTTTAATTTTAGTGAGTCACTGCCTGCTGACTTGACAAAATTAAAAACTGGACCCAGCGCACATGACTGATTCTGACAGTACTGCAGCTTATTGATAGCTCCCCAAGCTGTCATCAGCTACTGTATATAAGAGAAGAGGTGGGGATAGCAGTGACATCATTGACCAAATATGGCTATTGACCATATTAAGATAGTGATGTTACTGCTATCCCTCCCCTTTGCCTCTGTGGCTAGGGATTCCTGGACATGTAAGCTATTGTGCCAGTGGTTGCTAGGGATGCCGCGGGAGCCTACACCACTGTTTTCTTAGGCAAAGCACCTTTAATTAAAGTATAAAGCTATCTAAGCCTATGGCTAAAAAGGAGGTGAGCATATATGAATGGTATTTTTTGGAAGAACAGAGTGAAACAAACACGAGGAGTAATGTAATCACATTGGGACAATTTTATATATATATATATATATATATATATATATATAAATTTCTGGCACTTTATATATAATTCATTGTTCTAATTGATTTATGATTTATATTATGGGAATATTGCACGCAATTAATTTAGGCACAGTGGATCACATTGTAAAATTGGTATATGAATATAATTTTTAGTGCATTTTATATGGAGATCATTATATAGGTAATATATGAATTTAGATATGGATTAGTAGTAATTAATTTTTGGGGTGCAGTATTTTTTGTTATCACTTGACTGTTTCCTTAGGCACCACTGACAGCAGGAAACTGTCACATATAAAAGAGGTAAAAAACTGTTTCTATATAGGATGATTGAGCCCAGGGGCAGACTGACCATTTGGAAACTCGGGAACTGCCCGAGGACCCGGGGTCAGTAGGGGGCCCCATGAGATGCCCCTGGTACCCTTTTCATAGGCTTTTTTGAGTTTGGGCAAGGACACGGGGGCCCCATGATCCCCTATTGCCTGGGGGCCCCATGAGTTGTCAGTCCGCCCCTGATTGAGCCTCAAGTGAAGGGTGAAACTCGTTGGGGGCATGGCTTTGGATGAAGCTGCCTGAGGCTGCTTTCACCTGTTTAGTAATGGCTTTTCTAGATGCGTGGTGTTTGGGACCTTTCTCTATGCATATCCATAGTATATGAGGAGATAGACAGACTCCTGCCTACCCAGCACTCATTGCAGGAAACACAGGATGGATTTACAGGAGGCTGAGTGGAGACCTTAAGCTTTATTAGGTCACCATGTATATTTATCAGACCAAAAAAGAGCAAATAAAGGAAATTTTGTTGTTAGGGTTAGCATCCTTAGTTATAACTGTAAGATGATCTAGAATTAAATGACTTCTTTTATCGTATAAAAATAAACAACTTACATGAAATGACTTCTTTTATCGTATAAAAATAAACAACTTACATGACATGACCAGAGAGGCAATACTCCCTTAAATATCTGGGGCCCCCCATGGCAACACTCAGTGGTCCTAGCCTAGAAAGCTTTGCACATTGGTCCGTACTGTATCCATGACTACAATATGAAGAGTGTTTGAAAGTGTGTAATATCCCTCAACATCAGCCATATAATGACCCCTGGCTGAATTATAACACTCCCTACTGACTTAATTATCTCCCCCAACACTTGCAGCATTATACAAAGAGCATAAAAACACCTGTAGTATTTAAACAACCCTTGGCCCCCATTATAACCCCCGTATTATGAAATGCAAAAAATATGGGCAATCAATAATACATACCATCCTCATAAAACATTAAAACTGTTTATAATAAGCCTATGGTATAGTAATAAAGCAATGATAAATGTTGTAACAAGTAATGAAAGCATTATGCTTGTGGAATAGAAGAATTTATTTGATGTTACTGCACAAAGAAAAGAATATATTCAATAAAATGAGCAATAAAGAATAAATGAGGGAACTTATGACCTTACACGATATTAATAGGACCAAAACATTTTGAAGCAGCTGCTGAAAACAGAGCAATCAGATCATTAAAAGTAAAATAAAAGAGCATATGGAATACGTAGACACTAATGAAAATTTTAACATTTGCTAGTATTCTTTGTTGAATTTAGCTATGTTCAGCAACTGATTACTGTTGAAGCTGAACTCCAGGCAAACAGCTATACACAACGTTGAAAAGCATATATGGGGGATGTTTTACCTGCCAAAGAATTTGCATTATTGTCCATCCAGTCCTGAAATATACACAGCCCTGGTGACCCTGACTTTTTTTTACTGTGGTTAAGTAACATAGCTAAGATACCTCTCTGCCCCAGTCTTTGAATGGATAAAAGCTTCAACAGACTGATGGGGGTTTATTTACTTAAGCTGGAGAGTCCAAAATCAGACTCCCTTCTGCATAGAAACCAATCAGCTTCTAACCTCAGCTTGTTCAATGAAGCTTTGGCAATGAAACCTGGAAGCTGATTGGTTTCTATGCAGAAGGGAGTCTGATTTTGGACTCTCCAGCTTTAGTAAATAAACCCCACGATGTCATCTATCTGCTCTGCCCTCCTGTTAGCATGTTCCTTGTCAGCACATGTGCATGCAGCATACTTGATTGGCTCAAAGAGCTGGCTCTCCCTCTCCTTGTGTTAGTGCTACTGGGGGTTAACTATAGGCTAAACTTGGGACTGTGTTGCCAAAATGAGATGTACTGCAACAGGTTAACACATGTGATGTGTATTGAATGCAGGGGTGGACTGACAACTCATGGGGCCCCCAGGCAATAGGGGATCATGGGGCCCCTGTGTCCTTCCCTAACTCAAAAAAGCCTATGAAAAAGGTACCAGGGGCATCTCATGGGGCCCCCCACTGACCCTGGGCCCTCAGTTTCCAAATGGTCAGTCTGCCCCTGATTGCATGAGTTCCTGCATTGCAGAGCACTGGAAATGTGTGAATGGGCTCTAAAAATTGTGCGTGGTATATAGGGATGGGCTTGATAGCTGAGTCGAATGTAATATATATATATTTTTTTTTTATTTATTTATTTATTTTTTTAATATATATATTGAATATGGCCAAAATTGTAGCATTTCAAACATATGGCAATATATTTGGGAAGAATATTTTTCTTGTTCAAAATTTTTATTTTGTTCATAGGGAGGGGTAACATAGATAAAACAAATAAAGTATACAATATACAATACTTATACAGTGAATTTTCTTGGGAATGCAGTATTAACCGTAAACATCAGACCGGTAACAGGTAAGAACTGGTTAACAAACTTAGGTGGGGAATGTAAAGGTGGGAAAAGACAGGGGGAAGGTATGCGACTCTGCAAATGAAAAAAAAAAAAAAGAGAAAGAAAGGGGAGCTGCAGGAGTAAAGGGGAGGGTACCAGAATAGTTAGGAGTGTTGGTTATGGGGTGAGAAGAGTTTCATCAAAGTTAGAGGGTAGAAAATGTTCTACCCATGGGTCCCAAATCATCCTAAATTTGGGGATAGTATGTAAGATTGTGGCTTCTACTTTAGCATGGATCATCGCCTGGGTTACTTTGTTTCGGACCGCGGTAATGTTAAGCGACGTAGACTTCCATGATTTGGCAATGACCTGTTTGGCAGCTGTAGTAACCTATAATAGAAGCTTAAATTGTAGTTTCGTGACTTCGGGTGGTCGTAGGTTAAGCAACGCTGTTAGCGGGTTAGGATGGAGGTTTTTCGTACTTAATAAGGAGAGCATTTTAAATATTTCTGTCCAGAAGATCCTAGCGGTTGGGCATTCCCACCATGTATGGAAGAAAGTGCCTGGGTCTACGCAACCTCTGAAGCATGCGGAAGAATAGTTAGGGGTATATTTAGCTATTCTCGCTGGTACTAAGTACCAACGGGTTAAGACTTTGTAGTTGGTCTCCAAAGCCACAATATTCTGCGACGACCCCTTGGTGGTAGACCAAATACGGTCCCAATCCGAGGGATCAATTTCGTGGCCCAGGTCCAAATCCCATTTCCGCACGTAAGAAGGTAGGGAAGCTTCGGACGGGGTTGTAAGGAGAGAGTACAGGTAAGAAATGAGGCCACGTCTGTGTGGGTCTTTACTACAAGTTCGTTCAAAGGAGGACATGGCTTGTGTTGGGTTAGCAACCATTGCGTAAGGGGCGTAGAAGTGTTGCAATTGCAAGTAGCGGAATATTTCTGAAGGCGGAAGTGCATGAGTTTCACGTAATGAGTCAAAGGACCGGAGTTTATTCCTGAGCAGGAAGTGATGAGCTTGAGTGAGATCCGCCAGAAGCCAGCAGTTAAAGGAGTGCGGAGAGGGCCAAGCCGGAGGAAAGGCAGGGTTTCGGAGAGGATTATGTGGTGACTGTAGATGATACCGGGATTTCAGCTTATCCCAAAGATGCAACAAATGTAAGGTGATAGGGTTAGTATGGGAAGAATATTTTTAACATATATTTCAAATATATTTTTCTTCCATATGGGTACTTCCATTTATTTTATCAAGTGGGGTAAGTGTAAATTGAATGATTTGCACTGGTTTATTCAAAAGGTATATTTTTTGTTGTTAATATTCTGAAAACATTTAGATTTTTCTCACTACTGAGCAAGAATGATAGAAGTACATCTACCTGTCCTACATTATCATATATTTATTTTCCGTTGTCCTTATCACTTCTTTTTCCTCATAACCATATGAAGACAAAAGAAAAGGCTGTTGAATCACTAAACTCTAAAATAGAATTGGCTTTTCTTAAAACATTTTGCCTTAATGGGTGCTAATAGTTACTATGGTTACTGTTGAACTGAATGTAAATTGAAGGTTGCTGACTTTTAATTAAGTATTTATAATGCCAACTGTAACCTTAAAAAAAAAACATATTTATGTCATAATTGTGTAAATGGTTGGAAAGAAAAGGGTGTTTTCCTTTAAGAAGGTTGCATCAGCAAAATATAACATTTTATCTTCTAATTTATCTATGAGTACTAGACTAATGCCAGCTAAGAAGTATGGCGAAGAAGTATGCAAGATTCCTAATGGAAAGAGAAAAGAGAAGAGTCAATGAAGAATTGACATATTGCTCAGACTTTACTGGCTGCCTGCTTTATCGGCGATAGACAACCAATATGGAGTTTTATAATATGAGAAATAGAGGAAAAAAAAAAAAAAGCGCCACAAACTAAATAGAACAAAAGCTGCACTCCTAACCAAAAAAAAGGTACAAATGTGAATAAATCAAAGAGTGCACTAAATATAAGTAAATACAACAATTATTAGTTTAAAATAATGATGTCCGTGATAGAAAAAAATATAAAAGTCCATCCACCATAACAAAGTAATTAAACAGTTGTGAAATCTTGTATAAATCAAACACCGTGCAAAACAAATCCACCACCGAATGAAATGGGTACACTCACCAGAGCTTCATGCTGACCAGATTATAAATCAGCAAAGATAGCGTTTGCTCTGGGAGCGATGATCAGCAGAAGTAATCCAAACTGGGAGCAATATACTGCAAGCAGCCAGTCAGCACAATATGGAATAGCCTTTAACAGCAGGTAGTCATCACGTCTCCATACCATAGATCATGTTCGGGGAATCAAAAAAGGAAATCATGGTGCAGTATGTTTAAAACCAAAATGTTTTACTAAAACGTCAGAAATGCACTCACAAACAGGGTGTCTAGCCGACACCAGCAATGACAGCCTCAAGAAAACAGGGATGAGCCTCGCTCACCGCGATATCACAGCCGACAGTCTACGAGGAGTGCCAGACGTCACATCCAAAAGAAGCCCCGCCCTACTAGTTTTGTCCTGTGAGGACGTCGGATGACGAAACTAGTATTGCGGGGCTTCTTTTGGATGTGACGTCTGCTCCTCGTAGACTGTCGGCTGTGATATTGCGGTGAGTGTACCCATTTAATTCGGTGGTGGATTTTTTTTTGCGTCCAGACGTCAGATCCAAAAGAAGCCCCGCCCTACAAGTTTTGTCCCGTGAGGACGTCGGATGACGAAACTAGTAGGGCGGGGCTTCTTTTGGATGTGACGTCTGCTCCTCGTAGACTGTCGGCTGTGATATCGTGGTGAGTGTACCCATTTAATTCAGTGGTGGATTTTTTTTGCACGGTGTTTGATTTATACAAGATTTCAGAACTGTTTAATTACCTTGTTATGGTGGATGGACTTTTATATTTTTTTCTATCACAGACATCATTATTTTAAACTAATAATTTTTGTATTTACTTATATTTAGCGCACTCTTTGATTTATTCACAATATGGAGTTTTAGGTTCACCTATCATCCTCAACCTTCTGTTATTGAAGAGAAATAACAAGGTAACTAAACAATCAGCTAGCGCTAAGGCTGGCCATACATTATACAATTTTCTTGAGAATTTTGCTTTAGATTTACCAAAAACCATATAATAGGAGGTCAAACCTAAACAATACTTTCAATTGTATCCAATCAGGCAGGCCCTTGTACTACATAGTTGAAGGTAATTCTAAAGGAAATTGGACAGAAAATTGTAAGAAAATTGTATAGTGTATGGCCAGCCTAAGGAATTTTGTAAAACATTCTACTTTGTTCTTAAAGCGAATTAAGCAAATTGTTCTTAAAGCAAATTGATTTAACAGCCACCTTTCCCTCCTCTATATGTCAAAATTAAATAAATATTAATAATGGGTAGAAGAGAAACAGAGACAACGGAGATTTTCTTTTTTGGCAATGATGGATGTATAATCATGACATTAAATAATTAAATAAAATACAAGGTTAAAAGTGGCGCATGTAGTATGTGACACCAAAACATGGGGCTAATAACAACATGGTTTGATAGTGACAAGACTGCAGAGGATTAACCCACCTGGCAGTATTCCCCAGTGTAGCTCGGGGTTAACTTTCAGTGCCAGAAGCGGTAACCCAGAGCTACACTCGGGATTACCCTGCAGCGTTGCTCTGGGATTCCTCTTGCACTTAACTTGACCTTCACTCCCGCAATGTCCCCCCTGCACCGTCCCCGGCCATCTCCTCCGGCCAATGCCGGCATCCGTCTTCCGGGTTCCGGTCCCTGCGAGCGTCGGGACGTACGGGGGACGGAACTGGTGGGAAATTAAAACAATTTAAAAGTGACATTCACTAAATTCACTAAAATCTCATAGTATAACATTACTGTATAAAACCATTTCACATACATTTTGTCCCGAGTGCTTTGTCCTGTGCCCTGCCTGCATTTTTACTGTTCTTTCGTCCTAGAAACTAAGAAAAGTCCATGGAGTCCAAAAAGCGTCCCTTTAGGTCAAATGATTCGTGGGGCAATTCGTCATCAGACACTGAAAACGATTTTGCGACTTTGCTCTTGGTTTTGTGATGTGCGAACTTGGCGCTATATTTCAAATTTCAGTGTTTTTGGTTTGATTAAATTATTGAAATAAATGTATTATATTATTATTTTTTATGATTATTTATTATATTATAATTTATGATTTTGTGTTTCAAGTTTTATCATACCTGGGATGTTCACTAGACTCTTGTTCGGACAGATTTCAGTGAGTTATTCCTAAGAATTACAGGCCTACAATAAAAAAACGACAAAAAATGTACCGCTTTGAGCACAGAAATATTGACATAATCAGACCGCTAGGGAGGTTAAAGCAGAAATCCAGCCAAATATAACAAGATAGAAATGAAAGCCCACAAAAAAGTATAATTAAAAGAAGCACTGTGATGAACTCGCCTCTCGGCCATTCTGCTCTTTCCTCCTATCAGCATGATTCTTGTCAGCATAGAAACTGATCAACTCCTTGTACTACTTTTTTCTGTCATGCTTCAGCCCTTTTGTACAGGGACTGCAGGAGGCTGATGTCAGTTCAAATTCAGGTGCCTACACTTCTTGCTGAATAAAACACATTTAACAATGTGTTAATGATTAGAGTGTCTTTAAAGTGATTGTAAACCTATTTTTCAAAAAATAATAATCATGTCATGCTTGCAGTACCTGCTCTCTCTGCGCAATGGTTTTTCACAGAGCAGCCTCAATCCTCCTCTTCTTACCAATGCTTCTGACTCTTCCCCCCTGCCAAGTGCAACACATAACCAGCTGCTTGCTATGAGGCCACTCATGCTGGCTCGATTCCAAGCTGCACTTTGTGTGTCCATTGACAAACAGAGCATGACTCAGCTCCGCCCCATTCTCCCACTGACTGTGACTGATAACAGGAGCCAATGGCTCCCTCTGAAGCCTCTCTGTCCATTGAGGAGAGAAAGAGCCGAGAGAGCCCCTGCTCTTGTGCATAGAGCTGGATCGAGATCAGGCTCAGGTAAGTATAAAGGAGAGAACATTTATCAACTTAATAATGATAAAAAAAGAAGATAAAAAACCTTCTGCAATAGAACCACTTTAATACCTGCCGAGAGTCCAGCTTTAAAGTGTTACTAAACCCACAACAGTAAAATCAGCCTGTTAATGCAGTAAAGCATGCTTGTTATACTCAGGGGTTATTCCTCCGCATTGTGTAAAAAGGATGTTTGATCTTGAGTTCTCTGATTCTCCCCTTCTTCCAGTCCTGATAAGACATATTGTGTGGAGTCACTCTGCACATGTTCAGTTTGGTGTATTTTGCTGAGAGGTTTTTCCTTTTCTTGGGAAAGTGCATGTGACAAGCATAGGGCCAATCGGCACTGTCCAGAGAAAGAGCAGGGGTTCTGTATCCTCCTAGAGCAGAATGAAAACTCCTCCTACAAGCTTTACCTGTGCTCTGCTGGACACTGATAAAAGTCACAAGACGCTCTTACTGCTGATAAGAAAAGGTATTTAGCAGTTTATATTTACTAAAATAATTGCAATTCCATGTTGTGTGTACTGTGGGAGACCGGATATAGTGAATGCAGGGTCCTGGGAGGCCAGATATAGTGAATGCAGGGTCCGGGGAGGCCAGATATATTGAATGCAGGGTCCGGGGAGACTAGATATAGTGAATGCAGGGCCTGGGGAGACCGGTTATAGTGAATGCAGGGTCCGGGGAGACCGGATATAGTGAATGCAGGGTCCGGGGAGACCGGATATAGTGAATGCAGGGACTGGGAAGACCGGCTATAGTGAATGCAGGGTCTGGGGAGACCGGATATAGTGAATGCAGGGTCCGGGGAGACCGGATATAGTGAATGCAGGGTCCGGGGAGACCGGATATAGTGAATGCAGGGTCCGGGGAGACCGGATATAGTGAATGCAGGGTCCGGGGAGACTGGAGATAGTGAATGCAGGGTCCGGGGAGACCGGTTATAGTGAATGCAGGATCCGGGGAGACAGGATATAGTGAATGCAGGATCCGGGGAGACCGGATATAGTGAATGCAGGATCCGGGGAGACAGGATATAGTGAATGCAGGATCCGGGGAGACCGGATATAGTGAATGCAGGATCCGGGGAGATCGGATATAGTGAATGCAGGGTTCGGGGAGACCGGATATAGTGAATGCAGGGTTCGGGGAGACCGGATATAGTGAATGCAGTGTCCGGGGAGACCGGATATAGTGAATGCAGGGTCCGGGGAGACCGGATATAGTGAATGCAGGGTCCGGGGAGACAGGATATAGCGAATGCAGAATCCTGGGTTTAGTAACACTTTAAATGATTGTAAACAGTGGAGACTTTACAATAAGTAGGCAAAAAACGACTAACCTGACAACACATGGGCCACAAATGGACAATCATGTACAATATGCAGGCAGCAATTCTTGTTCAATTTGTTTATTAAGGGTTAAACATAAACAGGAACAAGCACAGCATATATACAGAGTATAAGTACATCCGAGAACAGGTAATGTCAGGAAAAGTAGGAGGCATAATACTCAAGGAGTTGCGCATAAGACATAGAGTAACAAGAACAACAATCCTACTGCGCAAACTACATCTCAGATAAAATCTCATAAAGCATGACGTTTGACAGCATACTATGAAGAATCATCAAGCTTGAAAAATGCCAGGTAAGGATGCCAACAATCAATTCATTGTTTGCTTTTTTTTTGTTTTTTTACAAGGATTTTATTGAAAGTGTAACGGTAGCAAAAGTACATTACAGACAAAATAACGAAACAAAACTGTTTGGGGTGATACACCCCTGAATGTTACATAGTGATAAGAGCATACATCGTACAGTAGAAAAGTATCACAACTCACATCATACCAAAAGGGGAAGAAACAATGGCCGCCGAAGTGGCTTATAGTCTGAGAGTGGAGACTGAGTGACTGTATATATTCAGTGAACAGCTAATGCTGTAATGCTAGGGCTAAAACCTTGCCTAAAAAAATAACACAAAAGCAGTTCCGAAGACATGGCCATATTTGTCGAAGAACCAATGATAGATGCATGTAACCATACTATAATACTTGCGAACCAGGCTGACATGGAGTACAAAGAAAGAGACCCAGAGATATTGTCTCGTATATGCTTACCGGTGATCCCTTTGTGAACTGTATGGGGAGTAGAGGGCAAGAGAAATGGATAGATAGGGAGGGAGAGAATGGGGCGGAAAGAAGGAGGAAAAAAGGGGGGGCAATTCGTTGTTACAATGGTGGGCAATGAATAGGCAATGATTACAGTATGTGGGCAGTAAATAGCCAATTGTGACAAAGTTGGGATAACAAATGGGCAAACTTGGTATTATGTGGGCAATTGTGACAACACATGGCTAAGTCTCCTAGCACCAATTCAGCCCAGTCAAAAATTCCTCTCCCAACTAAAAATCCCCCCTTGTACCCTTTCTGCTTACATTGTGTAAGTAGCTTATTGTTAAGCAGAGTTCTGATGTAAACCTTTAAATAAGGAATTGAAAAAAAGTCCTCACTCATCCCTTCTTTCACAGCAAAAATCCCCCCCTCCCATCAGCAAAAATCCCCCCCATCAAAGACTCTCCCCTCCCCATGTAAACCAATTAGCAGATTTCTGATGCAGAGCTGGAAGTATACCGACTGGAAGTACTCGCAGGCTTCCCATGAGCTTTGTGTCATGTGACAAATCAAAGCTGGAACTGGAACTTCTCTTTCTGAGATCTGCACAGATCCATGTAGAGCCGTGACGAGCAACACAACCTGTGGCTTTGCAGGGTCCCCCCCACATATAGTAGCGGTAATGCATGGATCTGATGATGGGTGTTCTTCTAAAGCACCCTACAGCCAGCTGTACCTGGGGGGGAACTGACCCTAGGTATGTCATTGCCTAAAGCAGACCTCTGGTCAAACAGTTAATACACATTTGAGATACGTATATGTTGTTCTTTATCCTGCCAAAAAGGTTTATTTCTATTCACCTCTCTAGTGATTCACTCAACTCTACCATATAGAACAGCCAGGCAGTAAGCAACCCTAAGTCCTGGTTCCTGCAGGAGTTCTAATCCTTCCTGAGACTATCCTAAATTGAAAAAAAAGTTTTTGGCTTCACTCACATTTTAAAGTGGTACAAAAGGCACAAATACTCACCTATGCTCCAACTGTTCAATGCCCATGAATTTGCTCATCAGTGGCTTCTTCCAGGTGCCGGTCTTTAGCTATTATAATTGGCCAGTGTGGGATGACGCCACTCCTGTGCATTTTAAAGTGGTACTAAAGGCACAAATACTCACCTATGCTACAACTGTTCAATGCCCATGAGTTCGCTCATCAGAGGCTTCTTCCAGGTGCCGGTCTTCAGCTATCGTGATTGGCCGGTGTGGGATGACACCACTACTGTGCATTTTAAAGTGGTACTAAAGGCACAAATACTCATCTATGCTACAACTGTTCAATGCCCATGAGTTCACTCATCAGAGGCTTCTTCCAGGTGCCGGTCTTCAGCTATTGTGATTGGCCGGTGTTTGATGACACCACTCCTGTGCATTTTAAAGTGGTACTAAAGGCACAAATACTCATCTATGCTCCAACTGTTCAATGCCCATGAGTTTGCTCATCAGCAGCTTCTTCCAGGTGCCGGTCTTCAGCTATCGTCATTGGCCGATGTGGGATGACACCACTACTGTGCATTTTAAAGTGGTATTAAAGGCACAAATACTCACCTATGCTACAACTGTTCAATGCCCATGAATTTGCTCATCAGCAGCTTCTTCCAGGTGCCGGTCTTCAGCTATTGCAATTGGCCGGTGTGGGATGACACCACTCCTGTGCATTTTAAAGTGGTACTAAAGGCACAAATACTCATCTATGCTACAACTGTTTAATGCCCATGAGTTCACTCATCAGCAGCTTCTTCCAGATGCCGGTCTTCAGCTATCGTGATTGGTCGGTGTGGGATGACACCACTACTGTACATTTTAAAGTGGTACTAAAGGCACAAATACTCACCAATTCTCCAACTGTTCAATGCCCATGAATTTGCTCATCAGCGGCTTCTTCCAGGTGCCGGTCTTCAGTTATTGTGATTGGCAGGTGTGGGTCCTGTGCATACGCGAGAGTGTGGTCATCAGAAGGCACATGCCGGAAAATATCGACATTGCATGACTCTTCTGCTATTAAATGCCTGCTTGTTCCTAGTTTTTAACTTTTTGCCTTCAGTTTTGCTTTATGGTGATCAGCAATGTACACAGTGCAGAAACTACCAGCAATGTATTTATCGTTCAGTTCTCTCACTACATAAAACAGCTGGAGGCCCATTAATTGCTATAGGTTCCTGCAATTAAAGCTTGGTTTTTGCCTTGCTTCTTTATGTTGGTACCGATGTACAAATGTTTAATAAGAATTATTTTAGGAGTGTTTTGACCAATTTATATTTGCATAAATAGCGGGTATGCAGACGTGATCCCGTGACGCCCTAATCTGTCGCCTACTAGAAAGCTTAATTATGACAGTGGGGATTTCATTAGCTGGTTGAATGTAGTTAAAACATATGCAGTAGGCTCAGTGAATTTGTCTGGCTATTTGCAGACCCATCAGGGTGCATTGTTATTTGTGTTTTTAAGCACTTATTTATTTGATGTGTTGTTCTGCAGTAAAATGGAAAAGCTTTTTCCAATTTTGACAGTTTGTGGAATTAAAAAGCATTTAAATGCCATTTGTCTGTGTAAGGTAACGTGTATTAATGGTTTGATGTTACATGGTATGACACAATGGTCCTTTTATTTTAATTTGTCTTGAAAATGCGAAGATTAAAAATAAACCAATGTATGCACTGTTGTGGCCAAACTATAATTTTTTAAAGCAATTATTTTTGCCATAATTAAAAAAAAAAAAATGCAAAAAATAATTAACTAATTGGCACACATAGCTACACATGCCTCCAATCTTTTTTATTTTCCTTGGGGGTGTGTAGTATGACCATCCCCTCCTCCCCCGCAGTTCTCTGCTCCATTTACAAGCAATTTATGGCTCTAATTTTGACAGCTGGGACTTGTTTTATTTATGCAGCAAAGGCATAAGGTATAGGGACCTCGAACCAAGCTAGAACTACCTCTGCTGAACCAGTTTGGCTTGTATTCAACAAAATATACCAAAAGATATATGAATAGAAAAACAAATATTGCACAGTCCACAATTCATATATTCAAAAAGCCCCAACTCTGTTGGCAGCAGGGGCGGACTGACAACTCATGGGGCCCCCTGGCAATAGGGGATCATGGGGCCCCTGTGTCCTTGCCCAAACTCAAAAAAGCCTATGAAAAAAGGTACCAGGGGCATCTCATGGGGCCCCCTACTGACCCCGGGCCCTCGGGCAGTGCCCGAGTTTCCAAATGGTCAGTCCACCCCTGGTTGGCAGTATTCCACCTAGTGACATAAAGTGCTCTCAGTACCAGTCAATGTGCTCAAGTGCTATCCACCATGCAGAGCTTACTGGACAAGAAGATCTCAACAAAAGGAGATCTAATGCATTTTAGCTGCAACAAAGCAGAAGATTCTGCTGGATTACTCCAAACATGTAACATCAAAATGATATCTAGGCTGGCTACTCTGTTTTAAATATCACCCTCAGCCACATACAGCATTGACATTAAAATACAGAACACAGGAGAATCCTCATGATGTAAAGCCAGTTTATTTAAAAAAACGACTGCACTTACAAAGCAGAAAATGAGACAAGTGGAATATACAATCCAGAGCATCGAGGCAGGTCCCTCTGGTGTGCATGATGATGTCACAGAAACAGCTCCACGGAGCCAGCCGCTGGAATCCTTCTCTTTGTAGCAGCTAAAGTGTAATATATCTCCTTTTGTTGGGATCTTATCATCAGGTAAGAAGCTGTGCATAGGGCATAGCACTTTAGCACTGGAGCACTTTTCTTGCATAATTGACCGACACTGATAACTGTAACAAGGCGGAAAACTGCTGATGCAGTGGCATTGACTTTAGAGATATATTGATTGGAGAGATGTATGAATTGGATTTATTCAGATTTATTTATATGTACTATTTATGTAAAGTGACGTGTACCTTTTTTATATAAGTTTACTTTGAGGTCTGGTATTCAGACACGGTTAGGTGCTGCAGTTTTAGTATTGATTTGATATACTAAGAATAAGTTTATCTTATTTGTGTAGAAAAACAATTACCCTTCACCAAGCTTACAATAAAAAGACAACATCTTTTGCATACATGTTAGTCCGGACACCACACTAGTCACTGTATATATGAACCAACCTGCCAATGCAAAAACCCAGCTTAAGAAAGTACTCCAATAAATAAAGTATATAATGATAATAAAGTGGGATTGCCCCAATCTAAGCACAGTGCTCAGATAATCGTAAATCTACACTATTGCATGTAAATTATACCTATAATGCTCCCACCACATACTGGTACTTTAATCTAGGACACACTTATATAGTCTCTGCTGTCAGACCAGAGGAGAGTCCCAGATGGATTTGGTTGGCAATGTACGAAATAAGCCATGTCCATGCATCAATAGATGTAAATAAAATCTGTGGCACCACATTTTTTTACACAAAGTCACATGAATAGGCAATAGGTGATGGATGAGCCAATAGGACAGGCAAATAGCTGCTAAGATGATGTTCAACCAAAAGCCAACATACAAAACAGTTCACTTTGCAAGCTGCCCAAGAATACGGTAAGTAAAGTCCCACTGTACTTTTGATTTCTTGCTGGTCAATAATAAATCATCAACATATTAACATCCAACCATCATCATGGACTCTATTTCAACAGCAGGTGATCATGTTCTCCCCGTGGCTGCGTGGGTTTCCTTCTGGTACTCAGTTTTCCTCCCACACTCGAAAGACATGCTGGTAGGTTAATTGGCTCCTATCTAAATTGGCCCTAGTATGTAAATGTATGAATGTAAGTTAGGGACCTTAGATTGTACGCTCCTTGAGGGTTAGGGACTGATGTTAATGAACTATATATATGTAAAGTGCTTCATAAATTGACATCGCTAAATACTGTAATTACCTGTAATAAATAAATAAATAATCAGAAGGTTGTAGCAAGCATACAGAAACAATGTAAACCAAGTTCAAGTACAGCAAGCACTTTAGCAATACAGCAAGCACTTTATTATCATGATATACTTTTCTTTATTTCTTTTCTTAAGCTGGGTTTTTCCGTCGGTGCGTTGCTTCATATATTTACTGTGGCTAGTGTGATGTCTGGACAAACAGATGTGCAAAAGACAATGTTGATTTTTATTGAAGGGTTGGTAAAGGGTATCTGTTTTTCTAATCATGTGATTTTGTAATTTTTTGTTTAATTTTGATGTTTCATTAAAGATATATTTGATAGATTCTTTTGGTATAATTTTGTAATACAAGGCTCAGTAGAGGTGGCTCTTACTTGGTTTAAGGTATCTATGCCATGTACGTCTTTTGCTGCATTTAGCAGTTATTACCACTGGAGCCACACCTAGTGTTACGGGTGAGTTGTCATGAGTGAGCGCTCCTAAGTAAGCAGCTTGGTTGGTATCCCCTCTGATGATGTGCTTGGGCATGAAAGGCCTTAGGAGGAACCGACAGAGCATGACGTCATTTCCCGCCCGGAGCCACAAGATAGCCCGGCGGCCATTTTAATTGGGGTCAGTATCACCGCTGCATACTCTGCATATTATCACTTAGTCAATACAGCTATATACTACCCTGTATTCATTTTCATTTTGGCTAATAAATTTGATATAAATACTACACTATGGGCACCTGTTTTTTGGCTCCTATTTGGAGCTAAATCAACTTGCAGGACACCTGTAGTCTGATCCACCACCACCAGAGGGACGGAGCTTTGGATTCTGGCTGAGCACCATAATATCCTTAAGGGGACCTTCGGCCTTCCTATACATTTTCCCAGGCTGATTGATCTATAAATGGAAGTTTACCCTCTTCATCTACTATAAATATTCCAGTGGATATTAACTATATGCACATTATCCATGCGCGTCTGATGAGTGCGCACTTTTACCATTGTTTCCTGGTTTCATCAGCTATCTTTGAATTATCATATCATATTATCATATGAATTAATATATCTATCATGGACCTTTTCCTTTTGCAGTTTATACATTTCAGTGCTGCACTTTGTTTTACGGGTGAGTTGTCATACCTAGATTTAAACCCTATTTTGTTTTTAGAGGTTTAGATTTCTTGTTTTAGTATATATGGGAGCATGTCTTTCAGGAGATCTTTCTAATCCTGTATAAACTGACATTCAAAGAACAGCACTGCAGTTTGAAGAGCTACAATATGACTATATTATTATTATCATTGCTTCATTGCAATTACTTTTATAGCATTGATCTGCAAATTACGTCACTTAAATCAGTCTTGCGAGTTTACATGGTTTCTGCCCTACAACCCTGGCCTGGTGGTTATGGGGGTCTATGGGCACAGGCCCATTGGAAACTGGAAGCCCCTTTTAAAAATAAGGGGGCCCCCAGACACTATAAACATAGATCCCCTACTCATTCACAAAAAAAGTAATCTAGAAGAAGACACCCAACTATTTGACAAGTCCTTTATTGAAACAATTAAAATCCCCCAAAAACTCCCTTGTTGAAAATCTGTCATCAAAAACAATGCACGACATCCACTGACTTGCTGAAATTTAAAACCTGACTGACCCAGACACAACCGATCCCGATAGATATCCTATCAAATGAAAGTTCCATGAGCTGTCATCAGCTATCTAAGGGAGGGGGTGTGGACAGTAGTGACCAAATATGATAATGGTCAGGGCTTTTTTTTTCAGAGAAAAGGTGCAGGAACTCCCCCCTTCTGAATCACTTCTTGTCTCCATCCCCTACCCATCTGCAAGCACAGTCCCTTGGTTCGACTCCCTACCCACTTCCCAGTACAGATCCTTATAGAGAATACAGAGCCAGTTATCATTTTGTGGTGCTAAGTAATTTGTATGGAAGGTGTTAATGATAACAAGAAATACAGTAAACTAAATCCCCTGCAGCCAGCAGCAATAGACCCCCCAGCAACAATAGATTCCCCCAGCAACAATGGACCCTGGCAACAAAATACCACCTCTGCAACAATAGACCCCCAGCAGCAACAACAGACCCCTAGCAGCCAACATCAATAGTAGATCCCTTTCAGCAACAATAGATACCCCACCAGCAACAACAGACCTTCCCAGCAACAATAGACCACCATGCAAAAAAAGATCTTCTCTGTTAACAATAGATTTCCCAACAGCCAGCATCAATAGACCTTCCAGCACACTCCAGCACTCCTTGCCATACATTCGGTGCTAGAGGTGCCGGAACTGCGTTCCCCCGTCTTCCTGCTGAAAAAAGCCCTGGTCATGGTCATACAGTATGTGGTCAATGTCAATGCCCAAATAAAAATTCTTAAAATGAAATTTTTTTTATTAAGTTGTAATAGTGTACGGTCAACTTTACAATATTTTCATGGAACAAGTGAAAATTTCACATTTCTGTTTAGGTAGCAACTTATAGTTTTAGATTCACCCTTATTTCACCCTTCACCCAGCCTGTAACTGGACAATAAAATTTTCATGGAACAAGTGAAAATTTCACATCTATTTCTGTTTAGGTAGCAACTTATAGTTTTAGATTCACCCTTATTTTCATTCCCTATGACATTGGTGATGAGAACAATTGGAGTGATTCTTCATAACGGTGACACAGACAGCAATCCAACAGTAGTTTTATCCCCTCACTATTTTGTCAAAAGCTTAAAAAAATGCTTTTAGTTTTATTTTATTCCAAGTGATCCTGGAGCAAATCTGATCTGCCATCCGCCACCAGAATTGTTTCAAATACAAGCACTCGAAAGATAGGAAATCTTAAAAAGCCTGTCCTATAAATCTGGATTGCAGCATTTGTTACACTCCTGGTGTATACTATTACAGTGACAGATCGCACCTGACAAGCCCTGTCAATGAATGGAAAGTGTTGATAATGATGGTGATGATGATAATGTGGGTCTAGTTCATGGGTCTGGTTCGCATTTCTGTATCTTGAATGAGGAGACTGACATGTATGTGCAGAACAAAAACAGAAACCACTAAAGGTTGTTGAAGTGTGAATTTGACTTTTCACACCCTCCTCCGCACTATAACTGGATTCAGTGAATTTCTGTGAACTTTGTAATAAAAAGGCCCAGGGTTAAATCTATTTAGAGATGAACTGACTGGGCTGACGATCATTTTAATCTTAATGATGAACTCCAGGGAAACAGCTAAATATTCAAAAATAAAATATACATGTAGCTTTATCCCTTCCCTTTGAGGTTTGATTTGCTTTTAGGTCCTCCTAAATTCCACACAGCCAAGCAACATGCATAAAAAAAAGGTTACCCTTTTTGGGGCCGCTGTGTTTCTGGATCCCCCTTAGCTTTGCACAACCAAGCAACACATATTTTGCCACACTTGCATCCACAGTCATTGCACAGTCCATTAGCTTGGTTTTTGTTATTTTATTAGGGGAAATAACTTGAATAGGGTAATAGGAATCATGGGATGCCCAATTTGACTGAATCAATGAATGGAGACAACTTCCTTCCTATTTACAGAAACAGATCCTGGATTGTTCTTTTCCTTGAAAGCGGTCAGTCATTACGGATCAATAACAACAGCCCTTACAGGCTAGGAACTTGCAGCCCCTCTGAAAGTTAGCTTAGTTTGTTGTAAACTACATGCAGAGATGTCTCCTCTCCCCTGTAGAATTTATCCAGCTCTACAGCCTGCAGACATTGCCAGCTCTCCTGGCTGCTCTGAAGATCTCCCAGGACAAGGATAAAGTACAGTGCTGTCCTTTGAAAGCTTGCTACATGTGGAAAGATTTCTCTCCCCTTGTGAATCCTTTTGTTTTCTTCTGTACTCACTCTGTCCTCCTTGTTCCCACTGCTCCCAGGCCTTGATCCTTTTCATACCGTAATGCTGAATGGATCCTTCTAAGCCAGCCCGAGCCCAGCCTGGAGGCCAGTCTCTCCTAGACCTTGGGGACCCCTTCCAGGTCACCGACAGTCTCCTCACCACTCCATCTTCCACCCAACTCCCTTGCCAGCCTGACTCTCCCATATATATGGGTTGGTCTCACCACTGTACCAGGGCCTCCAAACCTGGGATTGGTTAGACTCCTATAAACATGCAGATTAGGTCTCCACTCCTTCTGCCCACTGGCTTCTGAAAGGTTCCATGATCCTCCAGAATCAGGTGGAGGCGATAGAGTCCCATCCTGTTAAGCCATCCAGCCTGATTGCAGGCTATTACCTGAAGTAACCTGGCCTAAGATACAGACTCACTCAGTTATCATGAGCCTTACACAATAGATTTACATACACTACTCTAGTAGCCTACTAGAGGGTGCTACATACAGTTTAAAAATATATATGGGAACTGTCTAATCTGACAAAGGATTTGTAATTCTGTTAAACCAGTGCCATGATTCAGGAACCCCTTTTACAGTGTATGCTGCCTGAGCTGAACTATGACCTGACCAAACCTGTGATTGGACAACAATATGCACACTCATCTAGGACCTGACCCAGCCTGTAACTGGACAATAAAATGCACTCTGATCGAGGACCTAGTATGGTCTGTAAGGGGACAATAAAATCCAGCTTTGTCTAGGACCTGTCCCAGCCTGTAACTGGACAATAAAATACAACCTAGACTAGGGCCTAATTCAATCTGTGACTGGACAATAAAATACAACCTAGACTAGGACCTGACCTAACCTGTAACTGGACAATAAAATACAACCTAGACTAGGACCTGACCTAACCTGTAACTGGACAATAAAATACCACCTAGACTAGGGCCTAATTCAACCTGTGACTGGACAATAAAATACCACCTAGACTAGGGCCTAATTCAACCTGTGACTGGACAATAAAATACAACCTAGACTAGGACCTGACCTAACCTGCAACTGGACAATAAAATACAACCTAGACTAGGGCCTAATTTAACCTGTGACTGGACAATAAAATACAACCTAGACTAAGACCTGACCTAACCTGCAACTGGACAATAAAATACAACTTAGACTAGGGCCTAATTCAACCTGTAACTGGACAATTAAAATACAACTTAGACTAGGGCCTAATTCAACCTGTCACTTGATAATAAAATACAACCTAGACTAGGACTTGACCCAACCTGTGACTGGACAATGAAATACAACTTAGACTAAGACCTGACCCAACCTGTGACTGGACAATAAAATACAACCTAGACTAGGGCCTAATTTAACCTGTGACTGGACAATAAAATACAACCTAGACTAGGACTTGACCCAACCTGTGACTGGACAATAAAATACAACCTAGACTAGGACCTGGCCCAACCTGTGACTGGACAATAAAATACAACCTAGACTAGGACCTAATTCAACCTGTGACTGGACAATAAAATACAACCTAGACTAGGACTTGACCCAACCTGTGACTGGACAATAAAATACAACCTAGACTAGGACCTGACCCAACCTGTGTTTGGACAATAAAATACAACCTAGACTAGGACCTGACCCAACCTTTGACTGAACAATAAAATACAACCTAGACTAGGACCTGACCCAACCTTTGACTGAACAATAAAATACAACCTAGACTAGGACCTGACCCAAACTGTGATTGTGCAAAAAATACAACCTAGACTAGGATTTGAGTCAGCTTTGTTTGGGCAATAAAGACCAACCTGAACTAGAACCTGACCATTTGAAATTTTAAACGTTTGAGAAAAAAAAAGGACAAATGCAGCAAAATCAAAAGTGGTTCTTTTCCAAAAGGCTCCTATGTAGGTTTATCCTGATTGTAGCTCATTCATGTATAATCTGGACGTTGTTTGGGCTGTGCACAGTTGCAGGATGGAGCTTCATGAACCTTGTGAAAACACTTGTCTACAGGTTATGAAAAGCCAATTAACACTGTCATTAATATTGCTTCTCTACACTGTGATGTAACTCCAGTGTCAAAGTGTCTGTAGCACCTTGTACCTATTGATGTGACACCACACCTGGAGACTTGTATAACTGTGTAAGTGTGAATGCCTGTAACATGCAATATGTCACTAGCACAAGGTTGGGATAATGTAAAAGCAAACCAGAGGAATCGGGTTTTATGGTAACATCTTCATTTAAATACTGTACTTCTTTTACATGTTGTGTATGTCTGTATAATGGGAACAGCTGTCAGTACAGACTATTCTTTGCAAATAAAGCATTTATAGAGAAACTACATCCTTAATTAAACCTGTCTATAACAAATAGATACACACTACCAACAAACAAGTATCATAACCCTTGAGTATTTTTGATTTAGGATCAGATCTCTCTATCTCACTTTCCATTATAATGGTCTTCACTGTTAGATCTCATGTGTAGGTTTGTGTATTAGATATCGAACTTCAGGAATAGATATTTCTATGTCAGGTGTGCAGATCAGTCCTGACTTCATTCTCTAGTATATACCAGATACCACAGTCAGCACTGTATTTTCAGACACTACTACATATTTACCACGAGGCAAACAAGGCATTTGCCTAGGGCGGCATTTTTCAGGGGGGCAGCACCACCCCCTGGAAGAAGGGGCACATGTGGCATGGGGACGAGGTGGGAACTGAGAGAGGCTGCGGGCTGCTTGGTGGTGTATGCAGAGCCCGCCTCTCGTTCCCAGGGATGTCCGGAGCTGTAAAAGTGTGTGCCTTTCTTGCCGGGGGGGGGGGGAGTTGTGTGTTAGTGGAAGACTCTCTGGGAGGGGCAGGGGGGTTGTTGGTCAGCGTCTCTCCGTGGAGGGGTTCCAATTTTCGTGTTGCCTAGGGAAACACAAAACTTAAATACATCACTGCACATACGAGAGCTGCAGCTTTCATAAAAAGTGGAGTTGGGCTTGCTCACACATATTGCTGCTAGGGTACATAGAAACACTCAATGCTAGGGTACATAGAAAACAATTGTGTTCAATGTGCTCCAACAATTCAGCCCAGAGGTCTGGTGCAGTGAGCTGTGATAAGTTGCAGATATGCTGTATTTTAAAATAAAGTTGAAATAAAATGGAAAATGGGAACCTTGTGATGCGCTGAAAGTCGCATCACTCCTTCCCCTTACTGTGGCTCACAATAAACCGGAGCATTTAGTATGCTGGCAATATGAACAGACCGTTAAAGGATAATTTCACCTTTTGCACATTAATAATAAATGCACATTTTTTACAGATAAAAATATGTGCATTTATTATCTTTGGCTGCAGAAGCCTGTAAAGCATTGCACCAGCAATCAGCAGATCACTGGTGCCATGCAGGTCTCCTGCAGATCTGTCCGTATATTTGCTTGCCCATACGGGGTGTATGGGTAAGCGGATATACAGGTGAAACTCAAAAAATTAGAATATCGTGCAAAAGTTAATTTATTCCAGTAATGCAACTTAAAGGCGAAACTAATATATGAGATAGACTCATTACATGCAAAGCAAGATAGTACAAGCCGTGATTTGTCATAATTGTGATGATTATGGCTTACAGCTCATGAAAACCCCAAATCCACAATCTCAGAAAATTAGAATATTACATGCAATCAATAAAACAAGGATTGTACATAGAACAATATCGGACCTCCGAAAAGTATAAGCATACATATGTACTTAGTACTTGGTTTGGGCCCCTTTTGCAGCAATTACTGCCTCAATGCGGCGTGGCATGGAAGCTATCAGCCTGTGGCACTGCTGAGGTGTTATGGAAGACCAGGATGCTTCAATAGTGGCCTTCAGCTCTTCTGCATTGTTTGGTCTCATGTCTCTCATCTTTCTCTTGGCAACGCCCCATAGATTCTCTATGGGGTTTAGGTCAGGCGAGTTTGCTGGCCAATTAAGCACAGTAATCCCAAGGTCATTGAACCAGGTTTTGGTGCTTTTGGCAGTGTGGGCAGGTGTCAAGTCCTGCTGGAAAATGAAGTCAGCATCCCCATAAAGCTTGTCTGCAGAAGGAAGCATGAAGTGCTCCAAAATTTCCTGGTAGACGGCTGGATTTCAAGCATCTTGCAGTGTGTGCCTCTCCATTCTTCCTCCATACTCTGGGTCCTTGGTTTCCAAATGAGATGCAAAAGTTGCTCTCATCAGAAAAGAGGACTTTGGACCACTGAGCAACAGACCAGGTCTGTTTTTCTTTAGCCCAGGTAAGACGCTTCTGATGTTGTTTGTTGATCAGGAGCGGCTTGACAAGAGGAATACGACATTTGAAGCCCATGTCCAGGATCCGTCTGTGTGTGGTGGCTCTTGATGCACTGACTCCAGCCTCAGTCCACTCCTTGTGAAAGTCCCCAACACTTTTGAATGGCCTTTTCCTGACAATCCTCTCCAGGCTGCGGTCATCCCTGCTGCTTGTGCACCTTTTTCTTCCACACTTTTCCCCTCCACATAACTTTCTATTAATGTGCTTTGATACAGCACTTTGGGAACATCCAACTTCTTTTGCAATTACCTTTTGAGGCTTTCCCTCCTTATGGAGGGTGTCATTGATGGTTTTCTGCACAACTGTCAGGTCAGCAGTCTTTCCCATGATTGTGATTCCTACTGAACCAGACTGAGAGACCATTTAAAGGCTCAGGAACCCTTTGCAGGTGTTATGGCTTAATTAGTTGATTAGAGTGGGACACTTTGAGCCGAGAATATTGCACCTTTTCACAATATTCTAATTTTCTGAGATTGTGGATTTGGGGTTTTCATGAGCTGTAAGCCATAATCATCACAATTATGACAAATCACGGCTTGAACTATCTTGCTTTGCATGTAATGAGTCTATCTCATATATTAGTTTCACCTCTTAAGTTGCATTACTGAAATAAATGTACTTTTGCACGATATTCTAATTTTTCAAGTTTCACCTGTACTGACAGGAAGAATCAATGAAATACTACGGCGCTCCACAGGGCCAATGTAGTTCATTGAGAACTACAAAATGACAGCTGCTAAGGCTGTTGGGACTTGTAGTTCATTCACTCACAGAACTCTGTGAATGAATGACACAGACATGTAGGCGGAGCCACACACTGCCATGCTGTTTTTAAAAACTGACAGCTAGTACTGGGAACTTCTCCCCGTACTTCTGTCACAGAGAGGGGGGAGCAGTGGACAGTTGGCTCAGGGGTGTATTTACCACAAGGCAAACAAAGCATTTGCCTAGGGCGGTATTTTCTAGGGGGGCAGCAGCATTTTTCATGGGGGCAGAAGGGACACACGCAGCATGGGGACCAGGTGGGATCTGAGAGAGGCTGTGGGCTGTTTGATAGTGTATACAGATCCTTGTCCCTGGGGATGGCCGGAGCTGTGAAGATGAGTGTCTTATGTCTTGCTGGGGTGGGGGGGTTGCCAGTGTATGGGGGGGCGGTGGTAATGGAAGGCTCTCTTGGGTGGGGGTGGGGGGGATGCTGTTGGTCAATGTAAGGCTCTCTTCATGGGGGAGGGGGGTGTTGGTCAGTGTCAGGGTCTCTCCGTAAGGAGTGAAGCCAATTTTTGTGTTGCTTAGGACAGCACGAAACCTAAATACACCACTGAGTTGGCTGCAGCACTGGGAACATGTTAAATGTTCCACAATAAAAAAGAGTTTACTACCAACACCCTTTAGAATTCTGTTGGGACAACACATAGAAAATGTCCACCCTTGCACCGACAGGTACATGACTCTCTTGTTGTCCATACTGGACACTCCTTCCTTAGTATGCTTCCTACCTCCCAGGCTGCAGTGCTCATCACACTGACAAGCGCATGCCGAAGAGTTTTTTAGTGCAGTAGCTGGGACCTCATGAAAAAGACTAGTTCCCCATTAGGTCTGCCCAACTGTTGAATGATATCACACAGGAGTCAGCAGATCTATATCAGCTACTCAGCCCAATAGCAGATTTCAAATTTGCCAACTGCCATTCAGTCAAAAGTAAGCAGGACCAGATGGGATACTAGTCTCTTAGTTCCCAATCAGGCTTCAACCACCTAGTGAATCAAGTCATTTATGGGCATTGCCATCTTTGAGTAATGACATCATCAGTATTCTTGGCCACTTTGCTTTACATTCAACTGTGTAGGAAGCTTTTGCATCAATGAAAGCTTTCCAGCGCAGTCATGGCTCACTCTGAGCAACGGCGTACCTTTGTATGCCAGCTCAGAGCTGCATTTAATTACTGCCAGTTATCTAATCTGTGAATTGGCTGTAACCCTTTAAAACAGAACTATACTCAACCGCTCTCCATCGCTGTGATCCTCCCAAGCTACTGGGTAATAATCCCCAGCCATTTCCATTGACTAGGCCAAGATAACATCACTACTATGCATGCGTGGGAGTTTGGTCAGCTTGGTATTGACGGAGTTCTTACAATGGTGCTAACTGGTGCAAATTTTTACCTGATTTATTGCAAGTAGTTCTAAAGGGAGTTACCACCTGAAAAGTGTTACTAGAGCTTTAGGGAATTGCCCTGAAATGTCCACCCCACCTTACAAGACATCCTGTGACTGGCCAAGGGAATGGATGGGGTGAACAAAGAACCTTCTTATTTCCATCACCTTCTTTCTAAAACTACTATAAAGGAAATTGGTCAAAAGCTCATTATTTTCTTACCCCAAAAATATAATGGTATTCACTTGGTCTGTGCAAAATGGCAATTTTTTTATGAACACCAGTGATCAGATGCCCTGATGAAGGAGCATGCATTCTCTGAACACGTGCCATACCTACTGCTGCTGTACCATACCTGAAGCTGACATTACTCCCACCTGCCCTGTCAGACCACATTGACCAGGGATTACTGGGAACCACCAGCACAGCCAAGGACAGTGCATTGGAGACTTTCCTGGAGCGGTACCAGCCAGGAGTTGCACAGTGGTTGACACCAGTTGGACAAGTGCTCATTTGACTACTACTGTTGTGATTGGCTAAGTTTGTGGAAATAAATTATTTGCTTTTATTGCTGCCCTTAGATGGCTCTGCTTCTCTCTTTTTTATGGTTCACACAGTCTCTCTTCTAGTTCTTTTTGAATCGGTTGCCACTGATTCAAGCATCGTTGGATTATCCCTCCACCTTTGGACTTTAAGGACTTTACTTGTGTGTCATCACATTATACATCTAGTCTTTTTCTTCTTTGTGTACCAAATATTTCTCTTGTATTTGCATTGTCCTCCTGACTTTTATTGGAATAAAGTTGTATCTGGACCTTTTAGTAGTGGTGTGGTGCTTCAATTTCCATTTTTTTGTTACATTACAATTCAAGCCAAGCGGACTGTACAACTACTCCTAGGTGTAGCAGATCCCTGCCCAGGAACCAGATCACCTACATCAACATCAATACTTTAAGAAAGCAACACCAATAAGATAAACTTATGGATCCAGTGCTTTTTTCCACATTCCTGAATACATTTTGAGTCACAGATCTGGTCCACGTACAGGGCCATGGATAAGGGGGTACAACCAGTCCTCCTGTATGGGGCCCAGGCCAGCAGGGGGGCCCAGGCAGATGGGTGAATCAGATGTGGGCAAGGAAGGTGATCAGTAGAGATGAGCGAAGAAATGAAAAATTCGATTCGACTGATTCGGCGAATTCGTGGACAATATTCGATTCGAGTCGAATAAATTCGCTGTGAATTTAACTTAAAAAAGGGTGTTTCTAGGCTTCAGAGAGACTTAATATTAGTGCAGAACACTGTACCTTTAATTTAAATGCCCTTGGAGTCTGCTGGGGAAGAGAAATAATACTGTCACTCAGTATGACATGCAGATGAGTGCCGTCGATCTTAGAATCACCGCACACTTCACTCATTTGGCCAGTCACGGGGCCAAAACCAGTGTTTGGAGCCACAGTGTGGCGGTGGAGGCAGCAGCAATGGGAGGCCATACAGCAACCTATGACAAAATGGAAACCAGCAGGAGTGTGAGGAGACCTGAAAGTGGCACATGGCAGAGTGGGAGCAATGGGAGGCGGTACAGGGACCCAGGTCACACTGTGGGCCCAGCAGCAGCGTGACCAGGCGGTACGGGGGTCCATGGCAGATTTGGGGCCTGGCAGCACCTATGGGAGGCCTGTAATCTGCCAGCACCCTATGACAAAATGGAACCCTGGGCTGGGGCAGGCAGAACCGCCGTATCTTTATCACGGTTTTCCCAGGCCACCGAATGGCGACGCTGCATATGCTGACGCAACGCTGTAGTCCCAACATGGGCCCCCTGGCCACGCTTGACTTTCTGGCCACATAGTCGACATACGGCTACGTTTACTTCCTCGGGCGGCTTGACGAAAAATTGCCACACCGCAGAGTAGGAAACTTTGCCTCCTCTACTCCTCACTGGCTGACTGCTACTTCCTCCGTGCACACCGGCACCACTACTGGCCGTGGTGGTAGGCTGCAGTGGAGCTGGTGCTCTACTCCGTGGCCGTTTGCCTCCACTGACACTGCTGCGACCCTGCTGCCTCCTGGCAGCAGCAATGGGAGGCCGTACAGGGACCCATGAGAGACTCTGGACTTGGCAGCAGCATGAGGAGGCGGTATATAGGGGCCCATGGCAGATTAGGGGCCTGGCAGCAGCTATGGGAGGCCCGTAATCTGCCAGCACCCTATGTCAAAAAATTCAACACACCAGCAGTGTGAAGAGACCTGAATGTGGCACATGGCAGAGTGTGGCGATGGAAACAGCAGCAATGGGAGGCCGTACAGGGACCCATGAGAGACTCTGGACTTGGCAGCAGCATGAGGAGGCGGTATATAGGGGCCCATGGCAGATTAGGGGCCTGGCAGTAGCTATGGGAGGCCCGTAATCTGCCAGCACCCTATGTCAAAAAATTCAACACAACAGCAGTGTGTGAGGAGACCTGAAAGTGGCACATGGCAGAGTGTGGCGATGGAGACAGCAGCAATGGGAGGCCATACAGGGACCCATGAGAGACTCTGGACTTGGCAGCAGCATGAGGAGGCGGTATATAGGGGCCCATGGCAGATTAGGGGCCTGGCAGCAGCTATGGGAGGCCCGTAATCTGCCAGCACCCTATGTCAAAAAATTCAACACACCAGCAGTGTGAAGAGACCTGAATGTGGCACATGGCAGAGTGTGGCGATGGAAACAGCAGCAATGGGAGGCCGTACAGGGACCCATGAGAGACTCTGGACTTGGCAGCAGCATGAGGAGGCGGTATATAGGGGCCCATGGCAGATTAGGGGCCTGGCAGCAGCTATGGGAGGCCCGTAATCTGCCAGCACCCTATGTCAAAAAATTCAACACAACAGCAGTGTGTGAGGAGACCTGAAAGTGGCACATGGCAGAGTGTGGCGATGGAGACAGCAGCAATGGGAGGCCGTACAGGGACCCATGAGAGACTCTGGACTTGGCAGCAGCATGAGGAGGCGGTATATAGGGGCCCATGGCAGATTAGGGGCCTGGCAGCAGCTATGGGAAGCCCGTAATCTGCCAGCACCCTATGTCAAAAAATTGAAAACACAAGCAGTGTGAAGAGACCTGAATGTGGCACATGGCAGAGTGTGGCGATGGAGACAGCAGCAATGGGAGGCCGTACAGGGACCCATGAGAGACTCTGGACTTGGCAGCAGCATGAGGAGGCGGTATATAGGGGCCCATGGCAGATTAGGGGCCTGGCAGCAGCTATGGGAGGCCCGTAATCTGCCAGCACCCTATGTCAAAAAATTCAACACACCAGCAGTGTGAAGAGACCTGAATGTGGCACATGGCAGAGTGTGGCGATGGAAACAGCAGCAATGGGAGGCCGTACAGGGACCCATGAGAGACTCTGGACTTGGCAGCAGCATGAGGAGGCGGTATATAGGGGCCCATGGCAGATTAGGGGCCTGGCAGCAGCTATGGGAAGCCCGTAATCTGCCAGCACCCTATGTCAAAAAATTCAACACAACAGCAGTGTGTGAGGAGACCTGAAAGTGGCACATGGCAGAGTGTGGCGATGGAGACAGCAGCAATGGGAGGCCGTACAGGGACCCATGAGAGACTCTGGACTTGGCAGCAGCATGAGGAGGTGGTATATAGGGGCCCATGGCAGATTAGGGGCCTGGCAGTAGCTATGGGAGGCCCGTAATCTGCCAGCACCCTATGTCAAAAAATTGAAAACACAAGCAGTGTGAAGAGACCTGAATGTGGCACATGGCAGAGTGTGGCGATGGAGACAGCAGCAATGGGAGGCCGTACAGGGACCCATGAGAGACTCTGGACTTGGCAGCAGCATGAGGAGGCGGTATATAGGGGCCCATGGCAGATTAGGGGCCTGGCAGCAGCTATGGGAGGCCCGTAATCTGCCAGCACCCTATGTCAAAAAATTCAACACACCAGCAGTGTGAAGAGACCTGAATGTGGCACATGGCAGAGTGTGGCGATGGAAACAGCAGCAATGGGAGGCCGTACAGGGACCCATGAGAGACTCTGGACTTGGCAGCAGCATGAGGAGGCGGTATATAGGGGCCCATGGCAGATTAGGGGCCTGGCAGCAGCTATGGGAGGCCCGTAATCTGCCAGCACCCTATGTCAAAAAATTGAAAACACAAGCAGTGTGAAGAGACCTGAATGTGGCACATGGCAGAGTGTGGCGATGGAGACAGCAGCAATGGGAGGCCGTACAGGGACCCATGAGAGACTCTGGACTTGGCAGCAGCATGAGGAGGCGGTATATAGGGGCCCATGGCAGATTAGGGGCCTGGCAGCAGCTATGGGAGGCCCGTAATCTGCCAGCACCCTATGTCAAAAAATTCAACACAACAGCAGTGTGTGAGGAGACCTGAAAGTGGCACATGGCAGAGTGTGGCGATGGAGACAGCAGCAATGGGAGGCCGTACAGGGACCCATGAGAGACTCTGGACTTGGCAGCAGCATGAGGAGGCGGTATATAGGGGCCCATGGCAGATTAGGGGCCTGGCAGCAGCTATGGGAGGCCCGTAATCTGCCAGCACCCTATGTCAAAAAATTGAAAACACAAGCAGTGTGAAGAGACCTGAATGTGGCACATGGCAGAGTGTGGCGATGGAGACAGCAGCAATGGGAGGCCGTACAGGGACCCATGAGAGACTCTGGACTTGGCAGCAGCATGAGGAGGTGGTATATAGGGGCCCATGGCAGATTAGGGGCCTGGCAGCAGCTATGGGAGGCCCGTAATCTGCCAGCACCCTATGTCAAAAAATTCAACACAACAGCAGTGTGTGAGGAGACCTGAAAGTGGCACATGGCAGAGTGTGGCGATGGAGACAGCAGCAATGGGAGGCCGTACAGGGACCCATGAGAGACTCTGGACTTGGCAGCAGCATGAGGAGGCGGTATATAGGGGCCCATGGCAGATTAGGGGCCTGGCAGCAGCTATGGGAGGCCCGTAATCTGCCAGCACCCTATGTCAAAAAATTGAAAACACAAGCAGTGTGAAGAGACCTGAATGTGGCACATGGCAGAGTGTGGCGATGGAGACAGCAGCAATGGGAGGCCGTACAGGGACCCATGAGAGACTCTGGACTTGGCAGCAGCATGAGGAGGTGGTATATAGGGGCCCATGGCAGATTAGGGGCCTGGCAGCAGCTATGGGAGGCCCGTAATCTGCCAGCACCCTATGTCAAAAAATTCAACACAACAGCAGTGTGTGAGGAGACCTGAAAGTGGCACATGGCAGAGTGTGGCGATGGAGACAGCAGCAATGGGAGGCCGTACAGGGACCCATGAGAGACTCTGGACTTGGCAGCAGCATGAGGAGGTGGTATATAGGGGCCCATGGCAGATTAGGGGCCTGGCAGCAGCTATGGGAGGCCCGTAATCTGCCAGCACCCTATGTCAAAAAATTCAACACACCAGCAGTGTGAAGAGACCTGAATGTGGCACATGGCAGAGTGTGGCGATGGAAACAGCAGCAATGGGAGGCCGTACAGGGACCCATGAGAGACTCTGGACTTGGCAGCAGCATGAGGAGGCGGTATATAGGGGCCCATGGCAGATTAGGGGCCTGGCAGCAGCTATGGGAGGCCCGTAATCTGCCAGCACCCTATGTCAAAAAATTGAAAACACAAGCAGTGTGAAGAGACCTGAATGTGGCACATGGCAGAGTGTGGCGATGGAGACAGCAGCAATGGGAGGCCGTACAGGGACCCATGAGAGACTCTGGACTTGGCAGCAGCATGAGGAGGCGGTATATAGGGGCCCATGGCAGATTAGGGGCCTGGCAGCAGCTATGGGAGGCCCGTAATCTGCCAGCACCCTATGTCAAAAAATTCAACACAACAGCAGTGTGTGAGGAGACCTGAAAGTGGCACATGGCAGAGTGTGGCGATGGAGACAGCAGCAATGGGAGGCCGTACAGGGACCCATGAGAGACTCTGGACTTGGCAGCAGCATGAGGAGGCGGTATATAGGGGCCCATGGCAGATTAGGGGCCTGGCAGCAGCTATGGGGGGCCCGTAATCTGCCAGCACCCTATGTCAAAAAATTGAAAACACAAGCAGTGTGAAGAGACCTGAATGTGGCACATGGCAGAGTGTGGCGATGGAGACAGCAGCAATGGGAGGCCGTACAGGGACCCATGAGAGACTCTGGACTTGGCAGCAGCATGAGGAGGCGGTATATAGGGGCCCATGGCAGATTAGGGGCCTGGCAGCAGCTATGGGAGGCCCGTAATCTGCCAGCACCCTATGTCAAAAAATTGAAAACACAAGCAGTGTGAAGAGACCTGAATGTGGCACATGGCAGAGTGTGGCGATGGAGACAGCAGCAATGGGAGGCCGTACAGGGACCCATGAGAGACTCTGGACTTGGCAGCAGCATGAGGAGGCGGTATATAGGGGCCCATGGCAGATTAGGGGCCTGGCAGCAGCTATGGGAGGCCCGTAATCTGCCAGCACCCTATGTCAAAAAATTCAACACAACAGCAGTGTGTGAGGAGACCTGAAAGTGGCACATGGCAGAGTGTGGCGATGGAGACAGCAGCAATGGGAGGCCGTACAGGGACCCATGAGAGACACTGGACTTGGCAGCAGCATGAGGAGGTGGTATATAGGGGCCCATGGCAGATTAGGGGCCTGGCAGCAGCTATGGGAGGCCCGTAATCTGCCAGCACCCTATGTCAAAAAATTGAAAACACAAGCAGTGTGAAGAGACCTGAATGTGGCACATGGCAGAGTGTGGCGATGGAGACAGCAGCAATGGGAGGCCGTACAGGGACCCATGAGAGACTCTGGACTTGGCAGCAGCATGAGGAGGCGGTATATAGGGGCCCATGGCAGATTAGGGGCCTGGCAGCAGCTATGGGAGGCCCATAATCTGCCAGCACCCTATGTCAAAAAATTCAACACAACAGCAGTGTGTGAGGAGACCTGAAAGTGGCACATGGCAGAGTGTGGCGATGGAGACAGCAGCAATGGGAGGCCGTACAGGGACCCATGAGAGACTCTGGACTTGGCAGCAGCATGAGGAGGCGGTATATAGGGGCCCATGGCAGATTAGGGGCCTGGCAGCAGCTATGGGAGGCCCGTAATCTGCCAGCACCCTATGTCAAAAAATTGAAAACACAAGCAGTGTGAAGAGACCTGAATGTGGCACATGGCAGAGTGTGGCGATGGAGACAGCAGCAATGGGAGGCCGTACAGGGACCCATGAGAGACTCTGGACTTGGCAGCAGCATGAGGAGGCGGTATATAGGGGCCCATGGCAGATTAGGGGCCTGGCAGCAGCTATGGGAGGCCCGTAATCTGCCAGCACCCTATGTCAAAAAATTGAAAACACAAGCAGTGTGAAGAGACCTGAATGTGGCACATGGCAGAGTGTGGCGATGGAGACAGCAGCAATGGGAGGCCGTACAGGGACCCATGAGAGACTCTAGACTTGGCAGCAGCATGAGGAGGTGGTATATAGGGGCCCATGGCAGATTAGGGGCCTGGCAGCAGCTATGGGAGGCCCGTAATCTGCCAGCACCCTATGTCAAAAAATTGAAAACACAAGCAGTGTGAAGAGACCTGAATGTGGCACATGGCAGAGTGTGGCGATGGAGACAGCAGCAATGGGAGGCCGTACAGGGACCCATGAGAGACTCTGGACTTGGCAGCAGCATGAGGAGGCGGTATATAGGGGCCCATGGCAGATTAGGGGCCTGGCAGCAGCTATGGGAGGCCCGTAATCTGCCAGCACCCTATGTCAAAAAATTCAACACAACAGCAGTGTGTGAAGAGACCTGAAAGTGGCACATGGCAGAGTGTGGCGATGGAGACAGCAGCAATGGGAGGCCGTACAGGGACCCATGAGAGACTCTGGACTTGGCAGCAGCATGAGGAGGCGGTATATAGGGGCCCATGGCAGATTAGGGGCCTGGCAGCAGCTATGGGAAGCCCGTAATCTGCCAGCACCCTATGTCAAAAAATTGAAAACACAAGCAGTGTGAAGAGACCTGAAAGTGGCACATGGCAGAGTGTGGCGATGGAGACAGCAGCAATGGGAGGCCGTACAGGGACCCATGAGAGACTCTGGACTTGGCAGCAGCATGAGGAGGCGGTATATAGGGGCCCATGGCAGATTAGGGGCCTGGCAGCAGCTATGGGAGGCCCGTAATCTGCCAGCACCCTATGTCAAAAAATTGAAAACACAAGCAGTGTGAAGAGACCTGAATGTGGCACATGGCAGAGTGTGGCGATGGAGACAGCAGCAATGGGAGGCCGTACAGGGACCCATGAGAGACTCTGGACTTGGCAGCAGCATGAGGAGGCGGTATATAGGGGCCTATGGCAGATTAGGGGCCTGGCAGCAGCTATAGGAGGCCCGTAATCTGCCAGCACCCTATGTCAAAAAATTCAACACACCAGCAGTGTGTGAGGAGACCTGAAAGTGGCACATGTTTGAGGCATGATTCATGGCGGATTTAGTCAGTTGTGTCAGGAACTGGTGGTTTGAAATCCAGACTAATCCACGCCTGATTCATTTTCACAAACGTGAGTCTCTCCACACTTTGGGTGGACAGTCGTGTCCTCCGCGGAGTTACAATACCTCCTGCCGCACTAAACACGCGCTCCGATGCCACGCTACTGGCCGGGCATGACAGCCTTTCAAGGGCAAATTCAGCTAGTTGGTGCCAAAGGTCAAGTTTCGTTGCCCAGTAGTCAAGGGGATTGTCTACCTCGGTTGGCAGGGTGCTGTCCAAGTAGGCCCAAGCCTGTTGTTTGAGGTCCTGCTCCAGGTCCACCTGATGCTGCTGCTGCTGCTGCGGCTGGTTAGTAGTTTCCTCACTGCGCTGGTGAAGAAAGCTACTCATCATCGACTGCAGACTGAGGCAGCCGCTGCTGGTGGAGCTGCCACTGCTCCTACCACCCCACCCCTCCCCTGCTGCCATGCCAGCGGAACGCGAGCGCACAGGGCCCACAGTGTCTGAGGATGGACGTTGGCGCACAAAGGCAGAGACCAACTGACTACATAGGTGGTTTTTATAGTACGTAATTTTGGCCTCCCTCTCAGCAGGTGTGAAAAAGGCCACCATTTTGGACCGGTAGCGAGGGTCCAACAAGGTGGACAGCCAAAAGTCATCCCTCTGTCTGATGGTTATTATTCGGCTGTCGCTACGCAAGCAACCGAGCATGCTATGGGCCATTTGTGCCAAGGAATGCGAGGGACTCCCTGCCTCCATCTCCACAGCATACTGCCACGGTGCGTCTGGGTCCTCTGTCTCCTCCTCCTCCTCCTCTACCAGATGCTCCTGCTCCTCCACTCCTGTCCGCTGAGTGGAAAAACCACCCATTTCACTCAATAATTCCTGAGCACAAATGTCCTCCTCTACCTCCTCCTCTTCTTCCTGTCCTGCCCCCACAGGGGTCATGTGGCGTTGAGATCTGTGCGCCACGTCTACCGCACCCTGACCAGCCATTGTTAACAGCATTTGTTCCAGGACGTGCAACAGAGGAATGACGTCGTTCATCCCATAGTCCTGCCGACTCACGAATAGCGTGGCCTCCTCAAAGGGCCTGAGCAAGCGGCAGGTGTCACGCATGAGCTGCCAATGGCTGACATCGAAGTTACACAGGGGAGTACCTTTATCCGCTTGTAACATAAGGAAATCGGTGATGGCCTTTCGCTGCTCGTAAAGGCGGTCTAACATGTGTAGGGTTGAATTCCACCTTGTTGCAACGTCGCAGATCAGGCGATGCTGTGGAATTCCGTTCTGCCGCTGCAGCTCAATGAGGGTGTTCTTTGCGGTGTAGGAATGGCTGAAATGCATGCACAGTTTACGTGACATTTTAAGGATGTCTTGCAGTGGGATGGTGGATTTTAGGAACCGCTTGACAACCAGATTGAACACGTGAGCCATGCATGGCGCATGGCACAACCTTCCTTGACGCAGAGCAGACACCATGTTCTTTCCGTTGTCGGTCAACATGGTTCCGATTTTAAGTTTGCGCAGAGACAGCCATCTGTCGATTTCTCTGTTCATTACACTCAGCAGTTCCTCCCCTGTGTGACTACGTTCGCCAAGGCATACCAGGTGCAGCACAGCGTGACACCGTTGCGCCCTGCACATGTGATATGCCGGTCGGGTAATGGGACTTGGCACGGGGGTGGCGGCTGAGGACACGGCGGAAAAAGAAGTGGTAGAGGCGGACATGTTTGCTGGACCAAGGACGTGCAAACGTGGAGGCAAAAGCGTCGTGACCTGTCCAAGTTGCTGGTGCGGCTGTGCCGGCACCACGTTCACCCAGTGGGCCGTAAATGACATGTACTGTCCCTGACCGTAGTTACAGCTCCACACGTCGGCGCTGCCGTGCACTTTGGCAGAGACCGACATGCTCAAAGACTGGCCCACCATCTCTTCTACATGTGAATGCAGGGCTGGCACTGCCTTTTGGGCAAAGAAATGACGGCTTGGCACTCTCCACCGCGGCGCGGCACAAGCCATCATTTCTCGGAAAGGTGCTGAGTCCACCAGTTGGAAAGGGAGGGACTGCAGCACCAGCAACTTGGACAGGAGGACGTTCAGCTTTTGCACCGTCGGGTGCGTGCTCGCAAACTGTTGTCTCTTGGAAACGGATTCCAAGGAAGACTGTTGACGGAATCCGAGAAGAGGAGTAGCAGGAGAAGGAGCATCTGAACGAGCGGAAGATGCCAACGAGCGACAACTCCCCTCAGCAGAGGTGTTGGAGCCTTGACTGGCTGATAGAGGGTGATTGACGACGTCGGGTGACGGAGCAAGTAACGGAGCGGGTGATGGAGCGGGGGCTGGGGCAGGCAGAACCGCCGTATCTTTATCACGGTTTTCCCAGGCCAACGAATGGTGACGCTGCATATGCTGACGCAACGCTGTAGTCCCAACATGGGCCCCCTGGCCACGCTTGCATTTCTGGCCACATAGTCGACATACGGCTACGTTTACTTCCTCGGGCGGCTTGACGAAAAATTGCCACACCACCGAGTAGGAAACTTTGCCCCCGCTACTCCTCACTGGCTGACTGCTACTTCCTCCGTGCGCACCGGCACCACTACTGGCCGTGGTGGTAGGCTGCAGTGGAGCTGGTGCTCTACTCCGTGGCCATTTGGCTCCACTGACACTGATGCGACCCTGCTGCCTCCTGGGCAACCCACCGACTGTTTCGCTCGCTGCCAAGCTGGCACCCTCTTCTCCTGATGATGCGGAAGAAATTGCCTGATGACGACGAGGCAGCCAAGTGCGATCAACCTCCTCATCATCAGGTACGGTCTCCGCCTCACTACTAGCCCCCTCGGCTGCGTCTGGGTCAGGAGACAGACCTGTCTCTAGACCGGCTACAGAGCCACTCTCCTCGCCAGTACTTCTTCGCCTGGCTGCTGAAAAGGCCGATGTCTCCCCCCGTTCCTGACCGCCCTCTGTTAGCTGTTCCTCACTGTACAGTGGGGCTGAGCCCACAGCATGCGATACTTCGCTTGGTGAGGGAACAGCAAAGGACAGGGGCAGGTAGAGGACATGTGATTTCAGTGGGCTTGCTCCCGGGCCATGCCAACTAACGGTTGTGTCTGACGTACCCACCGACCGTTGGCTGTAGGTGTCAGAGGTGACCTGGGAAGAGGAAGACGACCGAGCCAACCAATCAATGATGGCAGGGTTGTCGGTGGAGACACGACCGCTGGATGACACCAGGAGCACTGGCCTCTGGCTGCGAATAGTGCTGCCTCGACCCCTTCCTCTGCTGCCACGTCTGCTCGCTCCTAAAAAATTGCCTCCTCTGCCACTCCTCTGCATGTTGTCTGACATACTCTTTAATTCAACGATTATGTGTCCCTGAGTAACAATTCTCTGGCACTCAGTAACAATTCTGTCTGTCCCTGAGTAAAAATTCTGTGGCCCTAAGTAAAGTTTCTGTGGCCCTGAGTAACAATTCTCTGGCACTCAGTAACAATTCTGTCTGTCCCTGAGTAACAATTCTCTGGCACTCAGTAACAATTCTGTCTGTCCCTGAGTAAAAATTCTGTGGCCCTAAGTAAAGTTTCTGTGGCCCTGAGTAACAATTCTCTGGCACTCAGTAACAATTCTGTCTGTCCCTGAGTAAAAATTCTGTGGCCCTAAGTAAAGTTTCTGTGGCCCTGAGTAACAATTCTCTGGCACTCAGTAACAATTCTGTCTGTCCCTGAGTAAAAATTCTGTGGCCCTAAGTAAAGTTTCTGTGGCCCTGAGTAACAATTCTCTGGCACTCAGTAACAATTCTGTCTGTCCCTGAGTAAAAATTCTGTGGCCCTAAGTAAAGTTTCTGTGGCCCTGAGTAACAATTCTCTGGCACTCAGTAACAATTCTGTCTGTCCCTGAGTAAAAATTCTGTGGCCCTAAGTAAAGTTTCTGTGGCCCTGAGTAACAATTCTCTGGCACTCAGTAACAATTCTGTCTGTCCCTGAGTAAAAATTCTGTGGCCCTAAGTAAAGTTTCTGTGGCCCTGAGTAACAATTCTCTGGCACTCAGTAACAATTCTGTCTGTCCCTGAGTAAAAATTCTGTGGCCCTAAGTAAAGTTTCTGTGGCCCTGAGTAACAATTCTCTGGCACTCCGTAACAATTCTGTCTGTCCCTGAGTAACAATTCTCTGGCACTCAGTAACAATTCTGTCTGTCCCTGAGTAAAAATTCTGTGGCCCTAAGTAAAGTTTCTGTGGCCCTGAGTAACAATTCTCTGGCACTCAGTAACAATTCTGTCTGTCCCTGAGTAACAATTCTCTGGCACTCAGTAACAATTCTGTCTGTCCCTGAGTAAAAATTCTGTGGCCCTAATTAAAGTTTCTGGGCCCTGAGTAACAATTCTCTGGCACTCCGTAACAATTCTGTCTGTCCCTGAGTAAAAATTCTGTGGCCCTAAGTAAAGTTTCTGTGGCCCTGAGTAACAATTCTCTGGCACTCAGTAACAATTCTGTCTGTCCCTGAGTAACAATTCTCTGGCACTCAGTAACAATTCTGTCTGTCCCTGAGTAAAAATTCTCTGGCCCTAAGTAAAGTTTCTGTGGCCCTGAGTAACAATTCTCTGGCACTCCGTAACAATTCTGTCTGTCCCTGAGTAACAATTCTCTGGCACTCAGTAACAGATCTGTCTGTCCATGAGTAAAAATTCTGTGGCCCTAATTAAAATTTCTGTGGCCCTGAGTAACAATTCTCTGGCACTCCGTAACAATTCTGTCTGTCCCTGAGTATGAATTCTGTGGCCCTAACTAGCGTTTCTTTGTCCCTAAGTAACAGTTCTGTGGCCCTGAGTAACAATTCTGTGTCTGTGTGAGTAACAATTCTGTGGCCCTAAGTAACAGTTCTGTGGCCCTCAGTAACAGTTCTGTGTCTGTGCGAGTAACAATTCTGTGTCTGTGCGAGTAACAATTCTGTGGCCCTAAGTAAAAGTTCTGTGGCCTTCAGTAACAATTCTGTGTCTGTGCGAGTAACAATTCTGTGTCTGTGCGAGTAACAATTCTGTGGCCCTAAGTAAAGTTTCTGTGGCCCTAAGTAACAATTCTCTGGCACTCAGTAACAATTCTGTCTGTCCCTGAGTAACAATTCTCTGGCACTCAGTAACAATTCTGTCTGTCCCTGAGTAAAAATTCTGTGGCCCTAAGTAAAGTTTCTGGGGCCCTGAGTAACAATTCTCTGGCACTCAGTAACAATTCTGTCTGTCCCTGAGTAAAAATTCTGTGGCCCTAAGTAAAGTTTCTGTGGCCCTGAGTAACAATTCTCTGGCACTCAGTAACAATTCTGTCTGTCCCTGAGTAAAAATTCTGTGGCCCTAAGTAAAGTTTCTGTGGCCCTGAGTAACAATTCTCTGGCACTCAGTAACAATTCTGTCTGTCCCTGAGTAACAATTCTCTGGCACTCAGTAACAATTCTGTCTGTCCCTGAGTAAAAATTCTGTGGCCCTAAGTAAAGTTTCTGTGGCCCTGAGTAACAATTCTCTGGCACTCAGTAACAATTCTGTCTGTCCCTGAGTAAAAATTCTGTGGCCCTAAGTAAAGTTTCTGTGGCCCTGAGTAACAATTCTCTGGCACTCCGTAACAATTCTGTCTGTCCCTGAGTAACAATTCTCTGGCACTCAGTAACAATTCTGTCTGTCCCTGAGTAACAATTCTCTGGCACTCAGTAACAATTCTGTCTGTCCCTGAGTAAAAATTCTGTGGCCCTAAGTAAAGTTTCTGTGGCCCTGAGTAACAATTCTCTGGCACTCAGTAACAATTCTGTCTGTCCCTGAGTAACAATTCTCTGGCACTCAGTAACAATTCTGTCTGTCCCTGAGTAAAAATTCTGTGGCCCTAAGTAAAGTTTCTGTGGCCCTGAGTAACAATTCTCTGGCACTCAGTAACAATTCTGTCTGTCCCTGAGTAAAAATTCTGTGGCCCTAAGTAAAGTTTCTGTGGCCCTGAGTAACAATTCTCTGGCACTCCGTAACAATTCTGTCTGTCCCTGAGTATGAATTCTGTGGCCCTAACTAGCGTTTCTTTGTCCCTAAGTAACAGTTCTGTGGCCCTGAGTAACAATTCTGTGTCTGTGCGAGTAACAATTCTGTGGCCCTAAGTAACAGTTCTGTGGCCCTCAGTAACAGTTCTGTGTCTGTGCGAGTAACAATTCTGTGTCTGTGCGAGTAACAATTCTGTGGCCCTAAGTAAAGTTTCTGTGGCCCTCAGTAACATTTCTGTGTCTGTGCGAGTAACAATTCTGTGTCTGTGCGAGTAACAATTCTGTGGCCCTAAGTAAAGTTTCTGTGGCCCTAAGTAACAATTCTCTGGCACTCAGTAACAATTCTGTCTGTCCCTGAGTAACAATTCTCTGGCACTCAGTAACAATTCTGTCTGTCCCTGAGTAAAAATTCTGTGGCCCTAAGTAAAGTTTCTGTGGCCCTGAGTAACAATTCTCTGGCACTCCGTAACAATTCTGTCTGTCCCTGAGTAACAATTCTCTGGCACTCAGTAACAATTCTGTCTGTCCCTGAGTAAAAATTCTGTGGCCCTAAGTAAAGTTTCTGTGGCCCTGAGTAACAATTCTCTGGCACTCCGTAACAATTCTGTCTGTCCCTGAGTATGAATTCTGTGGCCCTAACTAGCGTTTCTTTGTCCCTAAGTAACAGTTCTGTGGCCCTGAGTAACAATTCTGTGTCTGTGCGAGTAACAATTCTGTGGCCCTAAGTAACAGTTCTGTGGCCCTCAGTAACAGTTCTGTGTCTGTGCGAGTAACAATTCTGTGTCTGTGCGAGTAACAATTCTGTGGCCCTAAGTAACAGTTCTGTGGCCTTCAGTAACAATTCTGTGTCTGTGCGAGTAACAATTCTGTGTCTGTGCGAGTAACAATTCTGTGGCCCTAAGTAAAGTTTCTGTGGCCCTAAGTAACAATTCTCTGGCACTCAGTAACAATTCTGTCTGTCCCTGAGTAACAATTCTCTGGCACTCAGTAACAATTCTGTCTGTCCCTGAGTAACAATTCTCTGGCACTCAGTAACAATTCTGTCTGTCCCTGAGTAAAAATTCTGTGGCCCTAAGTAAAGTTTCTGTGGCCCTAAGTAAGAATTCTCTGGCACTCAGTAACAATTCTGTCTGTCCCTGAGTAACAATTCTCTGGCACTCAGTAACAATTCTGTCTGTCCCTGAGTAAAAATTCTGTGGCCCTAATTAAAGTTTCTGTGGCCCTAAGTAACAATTCTCTGGCACTCAGTAACAATTCTGTCTGTCCCTGAGTAACAATTCTCTGGCACTCAGTAACAATTCTGTCTGTCCCTGAGTAAAAATTCTGTGGCCCTAATAACGTTTCTGTGGCCCTAAGTAACAATTCTCTGGCACTGAGTAACAATTCTGTCTGTCCCTGAGTATGAATTCTGTGGCCCTAACTAGCGTTTCTTTGTCCCTAAATAACGATTCTGTGGCCCTCATTAACAATTCTGTGTCCCTGAGTAATGGTTCTCTGTCCCTAAGTAACTTTTCTCTGTCCCCAATTATCGTTTCTGTGGCCCTAACTCTGTCCCTGTCCCTAGTACAGAGCGGTCTGCCTCTGTTCAATAACTGCAGGCAAATGAAGAATTCCAAAATGGCCGCTATTTATAGCTCGACCATTACACAGTGCTGGCTGGCTGGCTGCTGATTGGCTGATGCGATCACATGTAGTTGAGGAATGCATTATGGGTCAGCGCGCCTTGTCTGCGCGCCTTCCCAGACATCCCCGCTCCGTCGCCGCACATGTCAGCCGCCATTTTCTGAAAAATTTCGATTTGCGCGTCCGAATTAGGCTATTTTTCGGATTCGGCACGAATCGAAATTTTTCCGATATTCGACTCGAATTCCACTTCGGATACTTCGATTCGCTCATCTCTAGTGATCAGCATGGCGGGGGAGGGGCAGTTACTGGAGCCAATCCCCTGTATGGCTCTCTGCAGCAGCTGAAAGCTGGCTTCTTTTCCTCTCCCTCGCTTTGGTTTCAGCAGCTGCAGAGAGCGCTATACAGGGGGTCTGTTCCAGTAACTGCCACACCCATCACCCTCCCTGTGCACCATACATTTCCCCCTGCTACCCAGGCCCCCATCCCTTGTGTGCTACCGGCTTCCCTCCTCTCCTTCACAACAGCAGCACACAATAGGATCCTTCAGGATGGAGAGTGGGGGAAGGGTCTGGTAAATATGTCACAAAACTGGCCCCTTTCCTGAACTAACACCTATCACTCACTGTGTTAATTTGTTACCGAAGCATACTAAACTGTGTTTTTTTAGGAGGGGGGGCTGTCAGGTTACCTCTATGGGGCCCCGTGGCAGCACACAATAGGATCCTTCAGGATGGAGAGTGGGGAAGGGTCTGGTAAATATGTCACAAAACTGGCCCCTTTCCTGAATTAACACCTATCACTCACTGTGTTAATTTGTTACCGAAGCATAGTAAACTGTGTTTTTTTAGGAGGGGGGGCTGTCAGGTTACCTCTATGGGCCCCGTGGTTTCTAACAGCAGCCCTGCCTACGTTTGCTGGTAGCGAAGAGCTTGATGATGCAGAAGAAGAATTTCTGAAAGCACACTAAGGCCCCATGCATTTCTACTGCAGTCAAATGCATGGATAACCTGCATAGGCAAAACACAGGTTTGCTTTCATACTGAAGTGCAAGAAGCAAATGAAGGTTTAACGAAGTATCTTCAGCTGTAGCGTGTTTTGTAAATGCTATGCAAACGCGGATGGCTGTAACACCCTCGGTGCTCACTTCGGAGTTTGCCTGCTGTGTTGCTGGTGATTGGTAATGTTCTGCTAGCATGCATAGCAGTAACATGGGAATGAAGATAAATGTATGAATTGGCCACCACTCTCTCCCGAAACGCGCCTTTTGCTGTTTATTGCCGGTGAAGGTGTAATTATTTCATTATGATTTCCTGTGAAGTGTGAAAAGTATCTCTAGCACAGCTCTAAAATGACTTAAATGCAATAGGCTCCAGGAAGCTCCTTGTTAATTGAAAATTGGAGAGGCGTTTATTGGGCACTTTTGGGTGACCAACTGTGACAAAATTCAGTGTATTAGGGGCCTCTCAAGTGATTCATTACTGAAGGGAAAATTAGGAGTTTTGTCAGCTATAGGAGGAGATAAGAAAGACAGACATGTACATTTATGATATTTCATTTAACTGGAGATTGTTTATAGAAAACAGTTCACGGCTTGTGATGTGAGTCTGAAAGCAATGGAAGTTGCACTGCGTCATTATAGTATTGCGCATCAGGTGGAAGGTACGGCACTTATAGTTTAGGCTCTGCACTTGTGCGCAGCAGGAATGCAAGCAGGGGCGGACTGACCATTTGGAAACTCGGGCACTGCTGAGGGCCCGGGGTCATTAGGGGGCCCCATGAGATGCCCCTGGTATCTTTTTCATAGGCTTTTTTGAGTTTGGGCAAGGACACAGGGGCCCCATGATCCCCTATTGCCCGGGGGCCCCATGAGTTGTCAGTCCGCCCCTGGATGCAAGTAACATCATGTGAGTTCCCTTAGCGAACTAAATGTGCATCTTTTTTGCAGCTGTGCTGCAATGCCCTTTATTCATAATGGCAGCCCAATGTGCATTGCTAAAGTGCATGAGAAAATATGCACTGAAACAAAGTCCCAATTGTTTTGGTGCGTCTCCAGCTTATAGAAGCACTTTGTGTTATGGCGCTGTGTCAATTTAACTGACAACTGCGCGGTCATGCAACGTTACATCAAAATGAATTGGGCTTTCTTTTGGTGGTATTTGATCACCTGTGCGTTTTTTATTTTTTGCGCTATGAAAAAACCCCGAAAATTTTGAGAAAAATAACAATATTTTGGACTTTTTGCTATTACACATGTCCAGTATAAAAATTTAAAAATCAAATTTCATCATAAGTTTATGCCAAAATGTATTCTGCGACATGTCTTTGCTAAAAAAAATCCCAATACGTTTAAATGAATTGGTTTACGTGAAAGTTATGGCGGTATAGATACTGGATTTTTTTTTTGTATACTAATAATAACGGCGATCAGCGACTTATGGTGGCAATCAGTAACTTATGGGGCAATCAGCAACTTATGACGGGACTGAGGCGGACATTCTGACACTGGGGGGGAACTGACTTGGGGTCATCGACATCCCCAGTGACACCAATACAGAAATCAGTGTAAAAAAAAACAGGCACTGTACTAATGGCACTGGGGAGGAAGGGGTTAACATTTTTAGGCAATCAAAGGGTTAACTGTGTGAGGGAAGTGTTGTACTAGTAGGCGGGGGGTGTGTACTTCCTGTTGTACACTGTCCCGGAATGCTAATCTCTGCTCTCCGGAACAGTGTGCTGGGAACTGACAGGGAGCAGTGCTGCATTGAAAACAATGCAGCTGTGCTCTGTGTCACTGTTTGCTGGCAATTGTCGGGACCCAGCGGGTAATCACCGGCCAGGACCCGGTGATTGACTCCTGCGGCCGTGATCGGTGCCACGAGCAGGGCGGTCTTGCGCCCCCTAGCATGTAAACAAGGATCACGTTTATATATGTGATCCTGCCTACAGGGGCAGCTTTGCCGCAGTATATGTACTGTGGGCGGTCCCCTAGTGGTTAAAATAAAAGGGTCATGCACTTTTTTGGGGTGATTTAGATGCGATAGGCAGCTTATTCGAATGAATAGGCTGCCCTACCTTAATGAAGGGTAAGGCACATAAAAACGCCCAGCAACACACATGCAGTGGTGAATCATACAGATGTGAACCCAGCTAAAATAAAAAAAATGGGTGAACAGGCAGGATTTTTAATGCAGAAGACACATGCTTTGTCTCTTCTACATTAAATTTACTTAAATGCTTGTCCGCCCCTGTACAGTGAGCTGCGCACACTTGCTGTAGCAATTCGGCAATGCCGAAGCTTACTGCACTCCCATGGATGCGCAGGAGTGATGTTACCCTGCCTAGCCAATGAAAGAGGCTGGCGATCAAGACCCAGAAGCTAGACGCCCAAAGACGTCAGCGACCAGCGGGGAGCCCGAGGGCATCACATCTCTGGATCCAAGGCTCACAGGCCATATACTCACAGGCCACTTTATGAGCTACTCCTTACTAGTATCGGGTTGGACCCCCCTTTGCCTTCAGAACTGCCTTAATCCTTCTTGGCATAGATTCAGCAAGGTGTTGGAAACATTCCTCAAAGATTTCGGTCCATACTGACATGAGTTACCGCTGCCTTTCTATCATCTGGAACCAGTCTGCCCATTCTCCTCTGACCTCTGACATCAACAAGGCATTTTAGCTCACCCAAGTGCCACTCACTGGATATTTTTTTTCATACCATTCTCTTTAAACCCTAGAGATGGTTGTGTGTGAAAATCCCAGTAGATCAGCAGTTTTTGAAATAGTCAGACCAGCCCGTCTAGCACCAACAACCATGCCACGTTCAAAGTCACCTAAATTCCTGTTGCTGCCATGTGATTGGCTGATTAGCAATTTGTGTTACCAAGCAATTTTACCTAATAAAGTGGCTGGTGAGTGTAAATCCGCTTTAACTCTGACATATTCATTTCCACATTGAACTTCAAATATTTCTAGCCTACTCCTATTAAATTCAAGCAGTATAAGTACTTGAATTTGACCTGGTATCAGCCTCTTGCATTCCTTGTACAGCAGGGTCAAAGTGCGAAAACACAGCACAAAAAACAAACCAGTTCTTTGTCAAACAGCATGTTGATAGAAGCAGAGAGCAGAGTGAATAAGTGATGAGCTCATCTCTTTGCTGCTTCTCCTTTCACTGTCCACTCACAGGCTGGGGTGGGTCTAGGATGACCTGGGCTCAGAGGAAGTGGGATAATGGATGCCTTCAAGTCTCAGAAATTAAATCTGCTGGGAAAAGCTCTGGAATGTTGAATAGTTTTGAATAGTAGTATAGTATTGTATTATAGTTTTGAATATTAGTATAGTATTGTATTATAGTTTTGAATATTAGTATAGTATTGAAGCTGAATATTGCAGTATAGTTTGGTTTTGTTATTTATTGTATAGTGAGCTAATCATTTTTATCTTTTAATTTTTGGCTGCAGTTGAGCCTGGGTTCACACTGATGCAGTGCGGAATTCGCACCGGTTTGTGTGCGAATTCCACACAGTATCATAATCGCACCCCGTTTATGCGGACCGTGGGTGTGTATGTTAAGTTAACAACACCCCAAAATTGGTTTGCAAACTGTGGTGCGATGTGCAGAATCGGATCACATAGGTCTGAATACCCATGCAATCCGATTCTAGTGAGGACCAAAAAAAGGGTCCTACACCTTTTTGTAGTGGATGTGGTGCAATTTGAGCCATACAAACTGTATGGCTCAAGTCGCTCCGCACAGAATTCGCATGTGATTTGCACAGGAATGTGGTGTGGTTCCTGTGCTAATCACATGCGATGTTCCGCACTGCAGAAGTGTGAACCCAGGTGCAGTGTTGATAGAAAGTCGCAAGATCAGAGGCTACAGAAGGGACTGATCCATGTCATACATTTGTGAACACAGAACCATACAGGCACCAAGATTACTTGGCTGTATCCTCTCTGAGCCTCATATCCCTCCATCATGCAGATCGCGACCCTGTATAATTCCAGAACAAAGATGGAACCCTCCTTCTGGAGAAAAGCAGATGAGGACATTGTCAGAAGGAATATCAAGATCTCAATGAGAGATAATAAATAATTGGATTTGGTACACTTAGTGGTCATCTTACTAAAAAAAAAAAAAAAAAAAACACTGTGTATGCCAAAGCAATTGTAGATATTTTGAGAATAATCCCCATGGCTGTGTTCCTATAATTATCAACTTCATCTAGTGGCCATATGTCACATACCTGGATAGTGAGACTGATGTGAAGAGGCAGGCCTCCCGTACATCTCTGGCTCAAGGACCGCTAATGGTGGGACAGTGGCTGCATGGACATGGTGGGGTATGAGTGCCTGTGATCAGTCCAGTAGTAGCTGATAGGCAGGTGAGCTGCAGGGCAGGCTGAATGCAGGGAGCAGGATCCAGATGCAGCCAGGGGTGGACTGAAAACTCATGGGGCCCCTGGGCAATAGGGGATTATGGGGCCCCTGTGTCCTTGCCCACGCTAAAAGCACCCCCAAAAAATCCCTGTTAAAGGTACCTGTGGCATTTCATGGGGCCCCCTACTGACCCCGTGCCCTCGGGCAGTGCCCGAGTGCTCGAATGGTCAGTCCGTCCCTGGATGCAGCTGTGCTGAATGGATGGATCACTGAGGAATGCGTTTTGAGGATGCAGGGCCGGGTTCGGCAGCGAGCCGGGTTCGGCAGCGAGCCGGGTTTGGCAGCGGTTGGACAGATCAGATATAAATGGCAGGAGGAAGAGTAGTCGGGTCACAGGCCAGGTCAGCAGCGGAAGATCAATCAGACAGGAGCGGGACACAGAAGGGTAATCCAAGGCAAGCCAGAGGTCAGGGCAGGTAGCGGTCAAGCGGAGGTCAGGAACAAGCTGGTTCGGTATCAGGAGTCAATCACAGGAAACAAGGAACACAAGCCGGGATAAGACCAAACGGCAATGAAAAATTTACTGCAGCCCGTTTAAATAGTCAATTTGGCGCCAGGAATAGTGACAGGCGCGCGCCTGGATGCATGAGTGCACTTGTGCGCGCGCAGGTGCACTTGCGCACGCGTAAGTGCGCGTGACTATGCCAAAGCACCCGTACATTTGTCCAGTTCACTATAACTCTGCGCATGTGCATATTTGTGCGACGCAGATCTTTGCCTGTACTATAGGCAGGCCTTTCCTGACACCATAATGCAGTATTTTCCTGAACTACTGCAATCAGAAAAATGCTGCATTATGGCCACTAGATGGAGCTGGCAGTCATAGAAACACAAACACATTAGCAGGGGCGGACTGACCATTTGGAAACTCGGGCACTCACCGAGGGCCCGGGGTCAGTAGGGGGCCCCATGAGATGCCCCTGGTACCTTTTTCATAGGCTTTTTTGAGTTTGGGCAAGGACACAGGGGCCCCATGATCCCCTATTGCCCGGGGGCCCCATGAGTTGTCAGTCCGCCCCTGCACATTAGACAAATTATGGGGATTATTTGCAACAGTTGTGAGAATGCTGAGTCATTCGCACAGCATTTGTTTTATAAATACACACGTAAATGCTAAGGATTAGGGTTACACATTCCTTAGTATGCATGCATTTATCATGGTGTTAGATCCACTTTAACTCTATACAGTTCTGATAATTGCCTGGAATCCTTATACACATTTATTCACTTGTATTAAAAACGCTTTCATATAAACGATCACGTCATTTATGTTAAGTGGCTCTTTTAAGATTGGTTGCCATGGCTAAAACCGCTCTTTTCCCCGTTCCTATAGGCTCTGGGAATGCTATGAGTACCGGCGGCGGCATGGTGTTATTGGTACACCAATCAAAAATTCATCTGCATAAGCTATAACAATCCACAATTCCTGGAAGATTACTCACATTTATTGTGTCAGGCTGCAGATTGTGAAGTCATTATAGTGGAGGGTCTGTCCTCTTTAGCAAATCAATTGTGTAATGTGTGAATGTCATTGACTTGAAAGTGATGTATCTCGGCTCTTTACTCTTCATAGATATTGACCCGGCTGACACTTTGAAATTTACAGATACAAATTACGACGAAAATTACTGAAAACTAAAATTAGCGGGTGGGTCAATGTCTCATAGAGCTGCCATTCATTTTGCATTCTGTGCGATTTAAGCAGCTATGCCCCCCACCCCCACCCTCAATTCCTACCCGTCTCCTATTTTGTTTCTTTATTTTTTCCCATTTACTTTATTACGTCTTCAGTTGTGCATGGATAAACAGCCTGCTTCTATTGTTATGGAGAAAGTGTTTTGCCGAGTAAAACGGGAAATAAAAGCCGGGAAAGGAGGAATACGGGCATTCAACATTAATCTATGCAAAGCAAGGTGAAGGGAGGCATTTTTCTTCATTGACAGAACCCATAACGTTCATAACATGTCACTAGTCAGACCGTGAACCTGCGCATACGTCTTGTCACCTGAGAGGTGTATTCATACTCATTGCGTTATTTATCAGCCGCGTTGCAGGTGTAATTGCTGTCGCAGCATTTCCAGGCACAAACTATAATGCAAACATTTTATTCATCTTTTAGCTTATGTTGCAGCACACTTCAGAAGACAAGTAAAGAGACCGTCAAGTCTTAACTGAATTAAAGCTGAAGTATAATCTGTTTATATTTTGCCCTCCCTGGTGCCTCCCTTCCTTCTCATCAACATGTTAACTTTTCTGTTTTCATTACATTCCTTATTTTAGACCCAGTGATGCCATCCCTGGGTCTCCATGCAATGCAGGGCGATCAAGGCTTGTGGGAGGGTAACTGAGAAAGTTGCTAATTAGGCAAGAAACCCCTAAGAAACCTCTGGAGGAACCCTATGGTTGCACAGAATCTTGATTGACAAATGCTGAGCTAGCCCTTTCTGCCTCAACCTAACTGTTCCTTGCCCACCCTTTCATTAAATGAATATCAGTTGTACATACCTTTGTGAAGACATCAGTGCACCCTGCCTCAGTGCTTCCCTAAAGAGCCCTCAACCCTAGATGCAAGAGTTATGCAAATATCAAAATGCCTTGAAGGGTTGGTGTCAGTCCAGAAAAGTGGGATTTCTAGATAGGCTGTCTGAGGTAACGTCAATATGCAATGCCAAGCCTCCTTTATTGAAATAAAAAAAATCCAAAGAATGAAAAGGTGGGCGAGGAACAGTAAGGCTGGGGCAGAAATAGCTAGATCAGCCTTTATTAACTAGGGATCTGTTTAACCATATGGTTCCTCCAGAGGTTGCCTGGGATTCCTTGAGCAATGAACAACTTCCTCTATCAGGGTTTCTCCAGAGGTTGCCTGGGGTTCATTGAGCAATTAGCAACTTCCTCTACCATGGTTTACTACTAGGGTTTATTCAGGGTTTGCCTGGGGTTACTTGAGCAATGAACAACTTCCTCTACCAGGGTTCTTTCAGAGGTTGCTAGAGTTTCCTTGAACATTGAGCAACTTCCTCTACCAGGGTTCCTTCAGAGGTTGCTAGGGATTCCTTGAGCACTGAGAAACTTCCTTGACCAGGGTTTCTCTACCAGGGTTTCTTTTAGAGGTTGCTAGGGATTCCTCAAGCAATGAGCAACTTCCTCTACCACTTTTTCTCTACCGGGGTTCCTACAGAGTTTTCCTGGGGTTCCTTGAGCAATGAGCAACTTTCTCTACTAGGGTTTTTCTACCAGGATTCCACCAGAGGTTGCCTGGGGTTCCTTAAGCAATGAACAACTTCCTCTACCAGGGTTTACTTACCAGAGTTCCTCCAGAGGTTACCTGCGGTTCCTTGAGCAATGAGTGACTTTCTCTATCAGGGCTTCTTTACCAGGGTTCCTTCAGAGGTTGCTAGGGGTTTCTTGAACAATAAGTAACTTCCTCTACTAGAGTTTCCTTAACAGGGTTCCTACAGAGGTTGCCTGGGAGTCCTTGAGCAAAGAGCAACTTCCTCTACCAGGGTTCCTTCAAAGGTTGCTAGGGGTCCTTGAGAGATGAGCAACTTCCTCTACCAGGGTTTCACTAACAGGGTTCCTCCAGAGGTTGCCTGGGGTTCCTTGAGCAATGAGCAACTTCCCTTACCAGGTTTTCTCTACCAGGTTATCTCCAGAGGTTGCCTTGGGTTAGTTGAGCAATGAGCAACTTCCTCTACCAGGGTTCCTTCAAAGGTTGCTAGTGGTCCTTAAGTGATGAGCAACTTCCTCTACCAGGGTTTCACTAACAGGGTTCCTCCAGAGGTTGTCTGGGGTTCCTTGAGCAATGAGCAACTTCCCTTACCAAGTTTTCTCTACCAGGTTATCTCCAGAGGTTGCCTTGGGTTACTTGAGCAATAAACAACTTCCTCTACCAGGGTTCCTTCAAAGGTTGCTAGTGGTCCTTAAGTGATGAGAAACTTCCTCTACCAGGGTTTCTCTAACAGGGTTCCTCCAGAGGTTGCCTGGGGTTCCTTGAGCAAAGAGCAACTTCCTTTACCAGGGTTTCTCTGCCAGAGAACCCTAGGGTTCCTCTATCGGTTGCTAGGGGTCCTTGAGCAATAAAAAAACTTCTCTTTCTCAGATGAGTAGCTACTGACAAACACATGTAATAAGCATTCTTCCCAGTGTTCATTCATACTAATGTACTGTAAACTGTAGATATAGTAATTATTAGCAGGGGTTCCCTGAACCCAAGAAGTTATTTCAAGGGTTCCCCCTTGCTAAGAAAGCTGAGAACGGCTGAGCTAGATTGTTCCGGATGTCCCCAAGACAGAAAATGAGGAAGGCTCTATATGACTTGTTGCAGCTTCCAATGCCCACTGTGAGAAGCTCACAGTGTGCAATGAAATCAGAGTAAGAAATTTCAGTACAGCAGATGAGCTTCTACAACTTTGCAAGACTGAAGGTAAGATTGGAGATCAGTAGAGATGAGCGAATTATTCAAAAATTCGATTCGGCTGATTCGCCAAATTTGCGGAATAAATTTGATTCGATGCGAATTTATTCGCTGCGAATTTAACTTATTAAAAGGGTTTCTAGGCTTCAGAGAGCCTTTATATTAGTGCAGAACACTGTACCTTTAATTTAAATGCCCTTGGAGTCTGCTGGGGAAGAGAAATAATACTGTCAGTCAGTATGACATGCAGATGAGTGCCGTCGATCTTAGAATCACCGCACACTTCACTCATTTGGGCAGTCACGGGGCCAAAACCAGAGTGTGGAGCCACAGTGTGGCGGTGGAGGCAGCAGCAATGGGAGGCCATACAGCACCCTATGACAAAATGGAACCCACCAGCAGTGTGAGGAGACCTGAAAGTGGCACATGGCAGAGTGTGGCGATGGAGACAGCAGCAATGGGAGGCCGTACAGGGACCAATGACACACTCTGGACCTGGCAGCAGCATGAGGAGGCGGTACAGGGGCCCATGGCAGAGTGGCGAAGCGTAAGCAACTTAAATTGAAGGCCATACAGAGGCCTATGTTAAAAAGTCCCCCCAGCAGCAGTGTGGGGAGACGACTATCAAGAGTCCAATGGCAGAGTGGCGGAGCAGAAGCAGCTTCAATTGAAGAAGAAGAGGATGAGGATGAGGATGAAGAAGAAGAAGAAGAGGATGAGGATGAGGAAGAAGAGGATGAGGATGAAGAAGAAGAAGAAGAGGATGAAGATGAAGAAGAAGAAGAAGAAGATGAGGATGAAGAAGAAGAAGAAGAAGAAGAGGATGAGGATGAGGATGAAGAAGAAGAAGAAGAAGAAGAGGATGAGGAAGAAGAAGAAGAAGAAGAAGAGGATGAGGATGAAGAGGATGAGGATGAAGAAGAAGAAGAAGAGGATGAGGATGATGAAGAAGAAGAAGAAGAAGAAGAGGATGAGGATGATGAAGAAGAAGAAGAAGAAGAAGAAGAGGATGAGGATGAAGAAGAAGAAGAAGAAGAAGAAGAAGACGAGGATGAAGAAGAAGAAGAGGATGAGGATGAGGATGAAGAAGAAGAAGAGGATGAGGATGAGGAAGAAGAAGAAGAGGATGAGGATGAAGAAGAAGAAGAAGAGGATGAGGATGAAGAAGAAGAAGAGGATGAGGATAAAGAAGAAGAAGAAGATGAGGATGAAGAAGAAGAAGAAAAAGAAGAAGAGGATGAGGATGAGGATGAAGAAGAAGAAGAAGAAGAAGAAGAAGAGGATGAGGATGATGAGGAAGAAGAAGAAGAAGAAGAAGAAGAAGAAGAAGAGGATGATGATGATGAAGAAGAAGAGGATGAAGAAGAAGAAGAAGAAGAAGAAGAAGAAGATGAGGATGAAGAAGAAGAAGAAGAGGATGAAGAAGAAGAAGAAGAAGAAGAAGAGGATGAGGATGAGGAAGAAGAAGAAGAGGATGAGGATAAAGAAGAAGAAGAGGATGAGGATGAAGAAGATGAGGATGAAGAAGTAGAAGAAGAAGAAGAAGAAGAAGAAGAAGAGGATGAGGATGATGAAGAAGAAGAAGAAAAAGAGGATGAGGATGAGGATGAAGAAGAAGAAGAGGATGAGGAAGAAGAAGAAGAAGAGGATGAGGATGAAGAAGAAGAAGAAGAAGAGGATGAGGATGAAGAAGAAGAAGAAGAAGAAGAGGATGAGGATGAAGAAGAAGAAGAAGATGAGGATGAAGAAGAAGAGGATGAGGATGAGGAAGAAGAAGAAGAAGAAGAAGAAGAAGAAGAAGAAGAGGATGAGGATGAAGAAGAAGAAGAAGAAGAAGAGGATGAGGATGAAGAAGAGGATGAGGATGAAGAAGAAGAAGAGGATGATGGTGAGGAAGAAGAAGAAGAAGAAGAAGAAGAAGAAGAAGAAGAAGAAGAAGAAGAAGAAGAAGAAGAAGAAGAAGAAGAGGAGGATGAGGATGATGAAGAAGAATAAGAATAAGAAGAAGAGGAGGATGAGGTTGAAGAAGAAGAAGAAGAAGAAGAAGAGGATGAGGATGAAGAAGAAGAAGAGGACGAGGATGAAGAAGAAGAGGATGAGGATGAAGAAGAAGAGAATGAGGATGAAGAAGAGGGTGAGGATGAAGAAGAAGAAGAAGAAGAAGAAGAAGAGGAAGAGGATGAGGATGAAGAAGAAGAAGAAGAAGAGGATGAGGATGAAGAAGAAGAAGAGGATGAGGATGAAGAAGAAGAAGAAGAAGAAGAAGAAGAAGTAGGATGAAAATAAGAAGTATTCCAGTACAGCAAAAAGTGTATCTGCAGAGAGCTCTGCTATTTCTGACAGTTCTCTGACAGTTCCTTCACATTTACAGCGGTTGAAACATTGTATCTATTTGTTTCCGAATAAAAACATCTGTATCCTAAATGGAAACAAATAGATACAATGTTTCAACCGCTGTAAATGTGAAGGAACTGTCAGAGAACTGTCAGAAATAGCGGAGCTCTCTGCAGGGACACTTTTTGCCGGCTGTAGAAGGGATGAAAATCGGCCGATCGGGGAAAATTCGATTCGTGCATCCGAAGTTTGCTAATTTTCGGATTCGGCGCGAATCAAATTTTTCCTAATATTCGAAACGAATTCCACTTCGCCAAGTTCGATTCGCTCATCTCTAGAGATCAGGTTTAAAAGCTTTACTTTCCTTCAACAGAAGACCGTATATGTCCCTTGTAAGTGAATGGGGCCGCATTGGTACCTGCAAAGCAAAATTGCTTCTTTGTAATAAAAAAAAAAGGCATCAGGAGGTGGCAGTATCACCAGTGTGCCCTCTGATAGTGCCTTTTCGTTTACTTTCCTCTGTTCCAGCACTGTAGCTTCAAAAAATTTATTTGGCATTTGACACTTCTGGGAGTGTCAGTTACCTGTACCCTGCATGCTGGTTCTGTTCTCTGCTCCCCTGTGTCATAGTTGAAAAATTGAGCTGCCAGAGAGGTGACAGGTGAGAGGTGAGTATTCACTTCTTTTTTTTGCCGGACAGTAAAATTTCTTGAGGGTTCTTACACAGTTAAAAACACAGCATACAAATGAATACAACATATTGTTTTGTATGCACCTGTACATAGCAGTATACAAATGCATGGGCCCATTCAGACAGCAGCACCTCACATCGTAATTTTGCACTGCCCTCTTAAAAGTGATCCATAGTAGATCGTTTTTAGTGGGCGGTAAAAGGTTTGCAGGCACACTGGTGATACTGCCACCTCCTGATGCCTTTTTTTTATTACAAAGCAACAATTTTGCATTTCAGGTACCAATTCAGGTGGTGCCACCTTTCAAACTCTGCACGTGGCACTACAATTGTGGCACCACAATGCAAAGTATTGTGGTCATGACAATGTGTGCGTACCCAACTGTCACCACGTGTTCTCGCAGGTGGGTGGTCAAGGGTTGGTAACAACAAGTGGTTTATCTGCATTTTTACTGCCCTTGACTGCCCTCCTACAAGAAGATGACTGCCTGTGTGAAAGGAGATGGGGATGGTGTTCTGTAGTGACAATGCAGTTGTTCTATAGATACGGTACAGCAAGTGAGTGTTGTCACCATAGGATAGGAAAGTAGGTGTGTTACTGACAGGCTCACCAGGTCAAAATAAAGGGAAAAACTTGAAAAAAGTAAAACTAATGCAGCCATTACTGTTGTCATATACTTTTGTTGCAATTTTTGATGTTGTAAATTGTATTTATATATATATACATACAGTATATTACAATACCCTACATTTACATCTAAGGACTGCTAAGCTACAATATATTAAATATTTGTTCTTGCATTTAGATATACTTTAAATCTTGAGCACTGCCGCAATAAAAAAAACCCCAAAAAAACAAAAAAATTAGCAGAAGAGACATAACTTACAGTCAGTATGATGTGTCCCTTATGCTAATGACTTTTCTTTGAAGTGAAATGAAATCCTCCTCAGTCCATGACCCCAAATCTCCCAACATACCCCCACAACCATAATTTTCCAATGCAGAGGGGTGATCTTGTGTTGATTTTTCAGTTTTTTTTAAGGACAAAGATATAAAAAACACATAATGACAATGTATATAAAACAAAAGACATTTTAATATGTGTGTGTGTATATATATATATATATATATATATATATATATATATATAAATATATATATATATACACACACAAGAGCCCACATTATATTGGTCAGCAGCAAAAAGTCACCACTGCTTACTGAGAAGGTTTAAAGGGTCAGCGTGCCCCATCGTCACAGATTAGGAAACCATTGATTTTTTTTCCCAGAAGTTAAGAAGAATAAATGTCCTCCTTTTTAATTAATAAGATCTCTGACTCTAGATATAAAGCATGAGGAGGGTCTATACCCCTGGACCACTCAAGTCATTACTCACCCATTTCAATTAAGTAGACTCTGGACTGTGGACGAGGGTTGTAAACCAGATGTCATGTAGTTTTACGTGGATTGATGACTGTTTGAAGCCATTAAAGTTGCTCACCCATATGGATATAATGTAGATGTGTCACCTGAATCTAACTAAGGTCACACAGGCCAATTGTTCTGCTCATAAATATCAGTGGAATCCATACCATGCACTGAGCAATATAGTTACTAAGAACCTTAGGCCACTCCGTCTAGAGCACTGAGGAACACCATACATGATATAAAGATAAGACCTGACTTGTTGCCTAGATCTTCTCAAGGGGGAAATACATGACACTTAAAATAGAACTTTGTGAATCCCAGGGATTCACTGGAAACTCAGGGTGTGATCAGACCCAGATCCCCTCAAAGCCAAAGTTTAGGTTTTTTTTTTTTTAATCAGCACAAGAGATGGTACTTACATTTAATAAAGAGTTTCACTTGTGACGCAGACTGCGCTCTTAGTTGAAATTTTCCTACCCCTCTTCCCCCATACAATTGTCAGTTTGAACCCATTAACTATTATTGAATCAAATAACGTTCTACCCATGTATGGCCAGTATTACAATGGTAGTCAAGGCTCTTTATTGAACAAGAAACATGCAATGCAAAACAAATGTACCTGCCTATTCTCAATCCCCTGCAGAAAATCCACTAAGCTGAGCATGTGCAGCTCAGTTCACATTTCCAGTATGGTGCCAGTGTTTCAGTTGAATGACTCCCCTATATGCCAAGAACTGTGCAAAGACTGGCACCCAGAAGAAGCTGGGGAGAAGATGCCAGTGCTGGTGAGGGACCTCAATGGCATTGGACCATTAGAACAAAGGTAAGTGTATCTGCCTTTACTTCCACTTTATTTGTAACAAAATGGAATTTATTATCACTTTAACTCTCTACAAGGTTGGAGGAGCTGAAGGGAACAAGCCCATAACCACCAGACCTGCAGTCTGACTGAAGCTATGTTTAAAATTCCCTAAAACCAGCAAGGCAAAAGCAAGAATCAGAGCACAGATGGGTGATGTCATGACATAATGAGGTTCATTTAGTAAAGGTAAATAAACGGTCTACTTTGCAAGGCACTTTTCAAGGGAATGTTTCCTAGAGCTTAGCAAATGTGGTAAAATGTAACTTTACAAAGAATACCCAATCACATGCAGTAAAAAAAATAAACACTTGCTTGGAAATGATTGGATGATGGCAGTCGCTAAGCGCTTGGTGAATTTCTCTTGCAACGTGCAACTTCCTTGCAAAGCAAACAGCCTATTTGCCTTTAGTAACTCAACCTGATTACCTTTGAAGGGGTTCTAAAGCCTTAAGGTATTTTTTTTTTACCTTAAAGCAGTGGTGAACCAACAAGAAAAAAAAATTCCCCTGCAAAATAATGTCATAATGTGCTAGTATGCATTACATACTAGCACATTATGGAAGACTTACCTTAGAATGCAGCCCTCCAGTGGCAGGCTGTTACTGCTGACAGGGCTTCCATCTTCACCCAGCCTTCCTTCTTGGTTCATGGGCTCTTGCCGCTTGATCGGCCGACTGCAGCACAGAGCTCTGATGGAACGCCATGGGTATGCTGTTCCGTTGGAGCGCATGTGCCAGCGACATCATTGGCTGTAGAGACACCACATATCTCCTAAACAGTATGTAAATGAAGACACAGCAGCGTTTATCTGAGTGTATTATTTAAGATGAAACTGTTTTATAAATACAATAAGAGCAAATCACATGAAAATTATATTGGCACGTGTATCACAATAAAAGCTCCACCAAGCTCGGTCTGCTCCAGGTCTTGTGTATGGTGCTGTGGGCATCATTATCCGCAGACCACTCAACCACACTGGCTGTGTCCAGGGCTCCAAGAATGCTAAGGGGTCCAAGTCTGATAGCCGTGACGTCACTGAAAGCGGAAAGGCAGGGATCAGCTCACTAATTGGTATGGGTTCGGAGCATGTGTGCTGCTCACAGCCTGAAGAAGGAGAATGCATTCTCCGAACACTTGCCAATCAGTGTGCTGGTCAGTGAGCATGCATGCTAATCACAGTGTGAAGAAGGAGAACGTGTGCTCTGAATGCACGCCAGTCAGTGAGATGGTCCCCACCTTTCCACTTCCAGTGACATCACAGCTGTCGGCCTCAGATCCCTTCGTGTCCTTGGAACCCTGGACACCACCAGTGCAGCCGAGTGGTCCGTGGGTAATGATGCCCACAACTCCATGCACAAGACCGTGAGCAGACTGAGCTTGGAGGACCCTTTATTGTGATATGTGAGCCAATAAAATTTTCTTATAACATCAAATATAAGAGCAGCGCAATCATGAACACAAGTGAATTTAAAATTAAAAGTCCATATGATTACAAATGAGCAGAAACACCAGTAATGTCAGTCCAACTTCTCATATATATGAAAGATTACATGTCATATATCATCCGATGGAATCCTTCTTGTGGGAAGAGAGATAGATCCCATCACCCAGAAGAGAACTCTAGGCCTCTGGGTGAAGGGATCTATCTCTCTTCCCACAAGAAGGATTCCATCGATGACATATGATCTTTCATATACAGTATATGGGAGGTTTGGACTGACATCAGTGATGTTTCTACACATTTTTAATCATATGGACTTTTAATTTTAAATTCACTTGTGTTCTTAATTGCACTGCACCTATATTTGATGTTATATATTTTTTGAGGTATTGTGGAATATACCTTGAGGTGCTTGGCTTGCAGGTTGGAGGGTGCTGTGGATTTGTGTTTGCGCTGATATTTAAAGGTTTCAAATATAATTATATTGTGAGTTGCTCTTATTTAATTTATTAAACATTTTCATCTTATATACTACACTCAGATAAGCACTGCTTTGTCTCCATTTACATACCTTTTCTACAGAGAAGCTTCATCTCTAACAGCTGGCAACTATCTGGATTACAGACTTTTTGGACTTGTATTTAGACTTTCATTCAGTTATTATGGACTACACTTATCTTTGAGGAATATATATTTTTACAGATTTTGCATATTGTACATTTCCATTGGTGCCTCCTCTTCTGATTCCCTTAGAGCCATTGAACCTCCTTGTTTATCTCCTAAACAGTGTATGTTTAGGGGATATTCCTCGTACCTACAGGTAAGCTTCACTATAAGCTTACCTGTAGGTACAAGTGTCCAGTGGGAGTTTACTTCCACTTTAATGCATCATATGCATTAAAGTAAAAAAACTATTGCTGCACAGGATCTCCCCCCCCCCCCATTATACTTACCTGAGGCAAATCTTGATCCACTGATGTGCATGAAAGCAGAGGCTCTCCTCGCTCAGTCTCTTCTTACTGGGCAGATTGATAGCAGCTCCTGTCAATCATATCCTATGCCGAGGTAGTGAGGGGCGGGGCTGAGCCCCACTGTCTGTGTCAATAGGCACAGACAACGGGGCTCGGGAGCAAGGCCACATGTATACTGCCATAGGAAGCAGCTTCCTACTGTGACACACAAAGAAGAAGAGGATCTGAGGGAGGAGGATAAGGGCTGCTCTGTGAAAAACTATTGGTAAGTATAAAATGTTTGTTATTTTAATAAAAAAAAACTGGAAACTTTAATATCACTTTAGTAATAAAAAAAAAAGCTACCCTTTTGAGGGCCGCCATGTTTCTGGATCCCCCTTAGCTTTGCATAGCCAAGCAACATGCATTTTTCCACACTTGCATCCACAGTCAGTGAACAGTCCATGAGCTTGTTTTTTGTGTTTTTATTAGGGGAAATAACTTGGATAGGGTAATAGGAATTATGGGATACCCAACTTGACTGAAGCAATGCACAGGGACAACATCCTTCCTATATACAGAAAAAGATCCTGGACTGTTTTCTCCTCAATACCTTCAGTCTTTACGGATCAGTAGCAAAAGCCCCTTAGGGGCTAAAGACTCTCAGGCCACTTTTAAAGTTAGCACAGATTGTTGCAAACTAGATGCAGAAGTAGTTCTTCTCCCCTGTAGAACTGCTCTCAGCTCCACAGCCTGCAGACGCTACCAGACCTCCTGGTTGCTCTGAAGATCTCCCAGGACAAGGATAAAGGGTTAAGCACAGCACAGCACTGTCCTTTGGAAGCTTGCTACATATGGCGGTCTCTCCCCTTGTGAAATCTGTTCTCCTTGCTCCCACTGCTCTTGAAGCCAACCCCCCTAGACCTAGGGGACCCTTCCCAGGCCACAGATAGCACTCCATCTTCCACCCGACTACTCTGCTAGCACAACTCTCTCATATTTATGAGTTAGCCTTACCACACTATCAGGGTCTCCAAACCTGGAATTGGCCAGACTCCCATAAACATGCAGATTTAGGTCTCCACTCCTCCCACCCACCTGATTCTGGAAGCTTCCATGGTCCTCCAGAACCAAGTGGCGATGATACAGTCCCAGCCTGCTGAGTCACCCAGCTTGATCTGCAGACTCCCACAGTTACCATGAGTCATACCATAATAAATTTACCTACACTTACACTAGTAGCACAAAACATTCTTCTTCTACCTCTCAAAAATCCTTCAGGCCTATTCCTTTACAATTTCAGGAAATAAAAACCGAATGTCATCTTTTTAAATATAAATTCTTTTCATCTTATATTTTCTCTGTCTCCTTAATCAACCAAAATGTTTTCTTTATTTTAGTTATATGAAATGATTTTGATCCCAGTGGCACAGCGCTCTATGAGATAAATTATTATTTAGAGAACTCCAAGAATTTGAAGGGAATCTGTGATATTCACTTGGAGTGAGTTATGTTCCTTTTTGTGCATGGCAAGGCTGTGTATCATCTGTAACAGGGAAGAAATGCTATCTAATAATCACAAACTGGATTTAAATCAATGACAGCGGTGTGCTGTTGTGTACTTTACAATCTTAAAGGAAAACTATCTTGCGTTAGCACTAAGCATGTTTTTCACCCGTTTTGTAAATTCATTTTGTGTCACCTTGACATTTTTGCTGGCTTGCTGTGGACTTATTTGCATGATGGCATTTAAAGTGTAAGTTCATCCCTTCCTCCAGTCCCTGCTGTACTTACCTCTGTGGATGATGAGCTGTCAGTGCCCACCCAGCTGGTGCAGAAATTTGTGAATTCAAAGTTCCCACTTTTCTCCCTCTGCTTTCTGCTGCACAGACAGTTCACCACCCACGAACGTAAGTACAGAGGGGACCGAACGTTGGGATTTTATGAAAAGGTGAACTAACCCTTTAATTGAATCTAAGTTGGGTTGACTTTAATTCTGGCACCACCAGCTGCGCATACTTCAAAAGAGGAGTAGCTGTGTAAGCTTTGAGTCATATTTTGGAGCTTGCAAAGAGCTGAGGAATCTATCCTTGCCTCCCTACAACATTGTTGGGCACTTGAGTGGGCAACTGGCAAGCAGCAGTGCTACCACATTGGAGGAATGGATGTGAGTCAGTTGCCAAACCATACCAAGTAGTACCAGGGATTTTTATTTCACTTCTGGTGACTGAATGGAGCAGCAAGGAAGAGCAGAAAGGATTTGCTTGCACCAGCGAGCCACACTGAATGCTGCTGGTGTACACTGGAAGACACAGTGTCAACGCACTGATTTTGGAGCATCACAATTTTTCCATTTTTTTTTTTCACAGAACTTTATTGAAATGTTATTAGTGACATTTCAATACAGTTATATCCACTGCAGCAGATTTGCAATGTTGCAGGCCACTATACTGAAGAAATGTACTGCACAGGGGTGGACTGACCATTTGGAAACTCGGGCACTGCCCGAAGGCCCGGGGTCAGTAGGGGGCCTCATGAGATGCCCCTGGTACCTTTTTCTTAGGCTTTTTTGAGTTTGGGCAAGGACACAGGGGCCCCATGATCATCTATTGCCCGGGGGCCCCATGAGTTGTCAGTCCGCCCCTGGTACTGCATGCAATACTTTTTCAGTGCACACCAAAGCAATGCTGTACCTTGTCTATGCATTGTCCTACTCGGAAAATAGCCGCCAGTGTAGCCCCAACACATCTGGTGTGAATGAGCCCTAAAGGTAAGAGCTGCATTCCCCTACTGATAGTGATTTGCTGCTGGTGGAGCTGCCATCAAAGGAAACCTGTTTGTTGGCCTGATTCACCACCAGCAATGGTCATACTAGTCCAGGTCACCTTACATCATCCTCCTGTAATAGGAAGAAAATGCGGTTCCATGCACTTATAGTTTGGAGGAACTTCGCCATCTTGATTACTCACATTCTCCTGGCCTTTCTCCGATTGTCCACAAAACCAGCCTTTGTAATGTTTTATTGTAAACATGAGCAGGCTACAAAGTTCTCTCCAGCAAAATATTCCTTCTGGTTCTGGTTTAACTAGGAGGTGCAAACTAGCTCTTCTTCAGTTGTGGGTTCTATGGGTTGGGGTGGGTCTCCCTAAAAGGGAAACTAACCCGTGCTGCTTACATGTTGCTTTGCTCTTAGGTAAAGCACTTGTTCACTTTAAAGTGCATATAACCCCAACAACAAAAATGTAAAGTGTTGCAGTTTACTTGAACTTAAATGAGGTGGCTGCATTAGTTTTGATGTTGTAGGCTTTTTTGCTTTATTATCACCTAGTGATGCCTTCTTATAACACACTTACTGTACTAGGGTGACAATGCTAGCGTATCGTATTGTATTTATGAAAGGGATGCCTCTATATATATATATATATATATATATATATACACTAGATATACTAGATTATATATATAAAACACCTTATGCTGCTCTCATGATTTTGGCAACAAACACCTCCACCTCATCTCATCTTTGTAAAATAAGGGGAGGTGTTTTGTAGTTTTGTATACTATTGTAGTCTCAGTTAAGGAATCTTCTAAATCAGTGACAGGTTAGCAACTTCAATGGGTCTAATTTTAGATCCTATTTTGGAATTCAGAATAATTAAGAGTCTATGCTGTGGAGAATAAGATGGGTGTAGCATTTCAGTATTTTAGAAAAGACAGCTGGGCAGGACTAACATCAATCGGTCCATAAAAATACTGTTGTGAGCTACACAGGTACCACTGTTATGGCAGCTGCTATGCAGAGAAGTTGAAAAAAGAAGCGGAACTCTTGTTCCTCTGAGATCTCTGTAGGCTTCATCAGAGGAGCAGCCATCTGAATGGATGTTGCTGCCCTGAGTGACCTCAACGCCCAACTTTAGTGACGGCAGTGCTAATAAATAGCACTGTCCTACTGCAGTTGGCACATTTGCAAAGTGAATATGTCCAGGGACAGGACATTGTGTCTATCATAGGGAAAGGTTCCAGTGGAGGAGGGACTGTGTAGGGACCGTATGCCTGTGCTGTTACCTTGGACCTCCTTTTTTCTGTCTTTTGGGTGTCCTTGCCACCACACTGACAGTCACCTCCTTCATCACATACTGTTAGTTATCACAAACCTGCTAATATGTCTTCTTCAGTATTGAGGCTGGGTTCTATAATGTACTGCTGGGTTCGCCCATGATATTCAGGCCCTGTTGCCACCTTGTTGAAACTCTGAGTTAACACATTGTGCTGCATTCCTTGGTCTCTGTGGGCATTTATTCCACTTTTAATACCAAATATCTGGCCCCTCTTACAAGTGGAGTGCATTTATGGTGATCAACAGGTTTTGATTTGCACTTATAGGGTCTTAAAACTGAACTCCAGACAACAAAATAGCATATCTTACGCTCTAAACATTAGTACCTCCATTAACCCCTATCCAGCAGAGCAATCTTCAGCCTCTAATAGACTTTTACAGACTGTTTACAGAGAGGCTGAACAGTGAGCCTGTGACCTCCACCAATGCTAAACATCCAGTACACATGGGGCCTTAAAGACTACTGTCCTACTAGGGGATGTTTCCTATTTCCCAGGGCTGTCTACCCCACAGACATGCTAACTACTGCTTTCTGTAATTACAATTTGTGATTTTTACATGCTAATAGCTGCCCTAGATTTTTATTCCCAAGAACCCGACAACACATTCTTAAGTTTATCATTTTTAGCTCTCAGTCTTCATCTGATATCCTATTGCATAAAACAGCAAACATAAGGAGCACTGGTCAGTATAAAGGAGCTAAATGAATAATGCAAATGGATCCAAACAATGGAGAGAGTCTCAGGAAGTGAACTATATTTATTGGTTTCCTAGGTATTTTGTTGAGGTAGTTCTGTTAATCAACTTCAGCAACGTGTCAAAGCAAAACGTTACCCTCTCCTATTATTTAGCTCTTCCTTCATTTGCTGGTGCCTTAAGTCCCTATACATCAGTTCATAGTTTCATGATTTTAACAATGCATTTGTAAATTGTTTCCAACTGCTGCATGCCCGGCCTGGCAATCTGTGTATGCCGCGCAGCACTTTGTGTAAGCAGAAGCAAAGTAATGGAATGGGAAGGTGGCACAGAGGGGCTGGAGGTGAAGGTGCTATAGAAAGACAGAGACAATGGAAGTATTCTTGAGACCTTTGTGTAATAATAAATATACCTTGTGCATCAGCCTGGCTTTCTTTCAGAGAAATGTTTTCTTCTTTCAAAAGCCTGTCCTCCATGTCAACCCTAAGCTTTACAGATGCACTACATGAGCACATAGATGGGAAGGAGATAAAGACTTTCACATGGGAGGGCAGCTTAGTCAGAGCTTAAAATGGCCTATATGTGAGGACAAGCATTGCACTAGCTGTGATCAGGTTTTAACTTTGTCTATTGTGAACCTCTTCCTAAAGGGAAAGAAGCTAAGGTGTATTATGCTGCATAATATTGTACACTGCTCAAAAAAATTTAATCACGGTATAGAATCAAGTCAATTAAACTTCTGAGATATTGATCTGGTCAGTTAAGTAGCAGAGGGGGTTGTTAAACAGTTGCGTCTACTTTGGTATTAATGAAATTAACAACAACAGGTGCACTAGATGGGTAACAATGAGATGACCCCCAAAGCAGGAATGGTTTTACAGGTGGAGGCCACATCCATTTTTTTCCCTACTTATCTTTCCTGACTGTTTTTCACTAGTTTTGCATTTGGCTAGGGATAGTGTCACTACTGGTAGCATAAGGCGATTCCAGGACCCTACAGAGGTTGCACAGGCAGTTCAACTCCTCCAGGATGGCAGTTCAATACGTGCCATTGCCAGAAGATTTGCTGTGTTTGACACCCTCATTGACTATGTTTATGTGGATTCTCAACTATTGGTTTTCCCCTGGTGTTTATGGGGTGACCCATTTTGTGGAGCTAGTGTGCCCAGTGAAAATCAGATTGATCCATTGAAAATCTTTATCCAGTGCCTAATTTTTACTTGTGCTTCACCAGGCAGCATATCATATAAACCCCAAGCCTCTCACCCCTCCTCTGTAATGTCCCCAAGAGTTTTTATATATTTTTTACATTATCCATACAGGTAGTTTTTAACCAAGCCTGTGAATGCACATTTTTATTCATTGAAGCACTTTCCTTAAGGCAGTCTATTCATTTTAAATGGATCTGCAATGCACAAACAATTGGGCCATGCACTATTTTTTACAATGGAGCACAAATGCAGATGAAAGAGTTTTTGCAAAACTACCTTTCCGATGAATTTTCTTATTTGCAGATTTTGTGTATTTTCAATGTTACTCAAAAGCCACATGAAAAAGACCCCCACTGAACAGTATTTAAAAAAAGTTTGCATTGGTTTATGCCCTTTTTATCTTGTTCAAATATTTTATTAATTTCACAGGGAGGGGTAATATAGATGAGACAAGTAAAATATACGATTCTCATACAATGAGTTATTCCAGGGATACAGTATTAACATTAAACATCAAAAACAGTAACAGGTAAGAACTAGTAAGTAATAGGCAGGGGATGTGTGTGTGGGGGGGGGGGGGGAGACGAGGGAGGGGTGTGCGACTCCGCGGGTAAAAAAAAGGGAACTTTAGGGATAGTAGGGGAAGGTATCAGTGTAGCTTGAAATGCTTGTTATGGGGAGAGGAGAGAATCGTCAAAGTTAGACGGTAGAAAGTGTTCTACCCAGGGGTCCCAAATCATCCTAAATTTAGGAATGATATCTAAGACTGTGGCTTTAATTTTAGCGTGAATCATAGCCTGGGTTACCTTGTTGCGGACCGCTGTAACGTCAAGCGATGGATATTTCCATGATTTGGCGATGATCTGTTTGGCAGCTGTGGTTAGCTGCAGGATAAGTTTAAATTGTAGCTTTGCAGAGTAGATTAGCTGTAGATAGGGGGTCGCACTCTATTGATTCTAGAATAACCCATTGCGGGGTTTCGTAGGTAGCATGATATTTCGGCAACTGAGCTATGTGTGCCGCCTGGTAATATTTGCTAATATCTGGGAGACCAAGTCCGCCGTTAAGCTTGGGGAGAAAGAGGGTGGAGCGGGGGACATGTGGGCGGACCTTGCCCCAGACATAGGAGAAAATGCGGCGTTGTAAGGTACGCAGATAATGAGCGGGTATGGAAATTGGGAGAACTCTAAAGAGGTATAAAATTTTGGGGAGGATGGACATTTTCACGACTGCTATTCTGCCTAGCCATGCTAGTGGAAGGGAGGACCATTTGGACATGAGTGCTGTTAGTTGAGCTAAAATTGGGATGTAGTTGGCGGTATAAAGATCTGAAATGTTCGGGGAAAGTTTTATGCCCAAGAAGGGAATGGAGCCTTGTGACCACGAAAATGGGAGGATCTGTTTCAGTTGGGTCAGATCGTTAGGGGGGAGTGAAATATTAAAGAGAAAACAGGTGGCGCACACACCTAGTGCATTATCCAAGATTTATTGTAAAGAGTAAAAAATAATAAAAACATACTCACAAACGAAGCATGTATCTAAAAAGCATAGAAAAATGACGATGGCCACAACGGCAGGCAAGGTGTCCTCACTGTCAGTGCGGTCAAATGGCTGACGCGTTTCGGGGACGAATCCCTTTCCTCAGAGCTAATGACCAGCCTCTGATGTAGATGTGTAATGAATGGAAAGTGGGAGTCTTTGTCAGGGATCCTGGGTCCTCGGCGGTGCGCGCATGCGCAGACTGCCGATCCGTCCCAGCCGGCGAGCGCCGAACCCTCGGCGATCGCGGCGGCGGCCGCGCATGCGCAGTAGCGATCGCGGCCGCACCAATGGGAGAACAGGGCGCTCTATTTAAAGCTGCCCTGTGCATCTCCAGGTTGCCGCAAGGTCTTGTTCCAGTCCTGTAAGTACGCTTCCTAGTTGCCAAACTCTGCCTGTTCTGACTTATGCTTACCTTCTCCTGCTCTGACCCCGGCTCGTCCCTGACCATCCTTCTGCCTGACCCTCGGTACCTCGTTGCCCGCTACCTGTTGAACCTGGCTTGTGACCCCGACTATTCTCCGCTTACTCCCTCTGTACCACGCTGCCCGCACAATTCCGACCCGGCTAGTATGACCTCGTCCACTCCTGACAGTTGCCCATCCATCCCGCTCGGATCGGGATCTGTCATCCCATCCATCCCGCTCGGATCAGGATCTGTCATCCCCTTCACAGCAGGCTCAACCCGGGCACATACCCCCAGCGGGACCCCTCTGCCGCCGCCGGGGGTGCCCAGGAACGCGACCTGGTTTCAGTCTTGCACCAAGTCCATCCCCACCATCAGGGGCCCTGGTGAAAAGGCAGACTGGGACTTAGACTCCGCGCCCTGGGAAACCCCGTGCCGTGGACCACTAGAGATCCCGTTGGGTGGAGCCTGACAGTACCTTGCGGCCATGACTGAGCCTGGAAGGGGAACTTCCCCTCTGGACGACATCTGCCAACGGATGGAGACCCTTACACTGGGAATTAGGGGCCTACAGGAGGGTTATACGGAATTGGAGAGTCGCATGCAGACTTTAGCTACCTCTACCAGGGGGCCTGGGGAACCCGCACCAGAACCCCGTGTCCCCACACCGGAACGTTTTTCTGGAGACCAAGGGAGATTCAGGGCCTTTCGTAACTCCTGTCAGTTATACTTTGACCTCCAGCCCCGGACCTTTTCCTCCGAATCGGTGAGGGTAGGGTTCATTATTTCCCTACTACAGGGAGGACCCCAGGACTGGGCCCACCGGCTCCGAGAGAATCGAGACCCCCTGTTAAAGTCGGTAACGGTATTTTTTGAAGCTATGGCCCTCTTGTATGACGACCCCCTGCGCACCGCAACGGCCGAGAGGGCCCTATATACGCTCAGGCAGGGTCACCGGACAGTGGAGGAATATGCCGCCGACTTCAGGCGTTGGCGTAGTGACTGCCAATGGAACGAGGCGGCTCTGCACCACCAGTTCCGCGTAGGGTTAGCTGAATCCCTGAAGGACGAATTGGCCCGAATAGACATACCTAGCACTTTGGAGGCCTTAATAGCTTTGACTATACAAATTGACCGCCGGTTGCGGGAGCGCAGGCAGGAAAGGTGCAACCAAGGACGAGGCCCAACGGGAACACCTCCTCAGGCTTCAACCCTGTTCCAGCCGGCAAGCCAGAATCAGGATGCTATGGATACACCCGAGACCGGTCCATCGGGAAGAATCCGGCCGACACTAACACCCGAGGAACGCCAGAGGCGTCTTACCTACCATCTCTGCCTCTACTGTGGGGGAGCAGGCCATATGGTATGTACCTGTCCAGCCAAGAGGGGTAAGTGCTCCGCTATTTTTTCTACGGTATCTTCTAACAGTGTGGGCAACACTAGTTACCTAGCGGTACCTGTGTCACTTCAGCTACCAGGGAGAACAGTAGTGACCACGGCTATTGTGGATTCTGGGGCGTGTAGTTGCTTCATAGATTTAGACTTTGCAGTTCAGCAACAAATTCCTCTACAAACCAAGGAGGTGGGATTGAATATTTTTCTAGCAGATGGGTCACGCATTAAGTCAGGGGTGGTGGACCACGAGACCCCACCTATCCGTACTACCGTATCGACCCATCACGAGGAACTCCTTCGGTTGGACGCCATAGCATCCCCATTATTTCCCATTATTTTGGGGCTCCCGTGGTTACGTGCCCATAATCCCCAGGTGGACTGGAAAGCGGGTTCTATCCAGTTCCTCTCCACATACTGCCAGCAGCACTGCCTCCCTAAGATCTCCCCGATACCGCCGACCGTGTTGTGTCTAGAGACAGATGCGGAGCTGGCGCGAGTCATTCCTTCAGTCTACCATAATTTTCTGGATGTGTTTAGCAAGCGGGGGGCGGACTCTCTCCCCCCGCACCGAGCTTATGACTGCCCAATTGATCTCCTCCCAGGGTCGGAAATCCCATTTGGGCGGATATTCCCCTTGTCCGAACGGGAGTTAGGGGTGCTAAAGGAATATATAGATGAAAACCTCCATAAGGGGTTTATTAGACCCTCCACGTCGCCAGCCGGGGCGGGCATTTTCTTTGTGGAGAAAAAGGACAAGTCCCTCCGGCCTTGCGTAGATTACCGGGACTTGAATAAGGTCACAGTAAAAAAACGTTACCCGCTACCACTGGTCCCCGAACTTTTTCAGAGGCTGAAGTCTGCATCTGTCTTCACTAAACTAGACTTGAGAGGTGCCTATAATTTAGTCCGTATCAGAGAGGGGGACGAGTGGAAGACAGCATTCCGTACCAGATTCGGGCACTATGAATATTTGGTTATGCCCTTCGGCCTATGCAACGCCCCGGCCACCTTCCAGCATTTCATAAACGATGTGTTCAGGGACTACCTAGATATCTTCGTCATCGTATACCTAGACGATATCCTTGTTTTTTCCCCAACCTTGGAGGACCATAGAGGTCACGTGAGGCGCGTGTTGGAACGGCTCCGCCAACACAGCTTATATGCCAAGGCAGACAAATGCTGCTTTGAACAAAGTAGTATTTCGTTTCTGGGTCTAACCATCTCTCCCACGGGAATAGCCATGGATCCCCAAAAGGTTTCGGCCATTTTAGATTGGCCAGCGCCCACCGACAAGAAAGCGGTCCAACGTTTCATCGGCTTTGCTAACTTTTACAGAAAGTTCATTAAGAACTTTTCAGGCCTAGTGTCCCCGATCACCCAGCTGACCAGGCAGGGGGTTCGCTTCCAATGGACACCTGAGGCACAGAGGGCTTTCGAAGCCTTAAAGGAGTTGTTTACGGCAGCTCCTATTTTGAGCCACCCTGATTCGTCCTTGCCATATGTCTTGGAGGTGGACGCATCCGAGAATGCGGTCGGGGCGATCCTGTCCCAGAGGAAGGGCATCAAAGAGCTCATGCACCCGGTGGCTTTCTTCTCCAGGAAACTAACTCCTGCGGAAAGGAATTATGATATCGGGGATCGGGAGCTCTTGGCAATCAAGGTGGCACTAGAGGAATGGAGATACTTGTTAGAGGGAGCGGTACACCCAATATTGATTTTTACGGATCATAAAAACTTAGAATATCTGAGGACAGCTAAACATTTGAGGCCACGTCAAGCCAGGTGGGCGCTGTTCTTTTCACGGTTCTTTTTCCACATAACCTATCGGCCAGGGTCTAAGAACACAAAACCAGACGCACTCTCCCACATGTTTGGGGATCCCGAGGGGAATCCCAGGCCAGACACTATCCTGACCCCAGGGAATTTCCTAGCCCTCCAATCGGAGCTCCATTCGCAACTGCAGACCGCGTCCGTAGGGATGCAAGGCCCACCCGGTGTCCCCTTATTAAATAGGGAAGGACTTTTCTGGAAGGAGGATCTGATTGTGGTCCCTGAGGAGGCCCGTACCTTGGTATTAGGATACTGCCACGATCACCCGCTGGCCGGGCACTTTGGGGTACGTAAGACCTTGGAACTGCTGCAGCGTACTTTCTGGTGGCCTAATATGGCCAGAGAGTGCGAAACCTACATAAAGAATTGTCCCGTTTGTCACAGAAACAAACCCACCAGGAACAAAGCTTGGGGTCTCTTGCGCCCATTACCCATACCCGACAGGCCATGGACCATGATTTCCATTGATTTTATCGTGGAACTTCCACCCTCTCAGGACCACACTGCAATCTTCGTGATTGTCGACCGCCTGTCCAAAATGGCCCATTTTGTACCTCTAAAGGACACACCTACGGCCCTTGAGACAGCACGGGTATTTATTAAGGAAGTGGTAAGACTCCACGGAATTCCCAGGGATATTGTATCTGACAGAGGGGTTCAGTTTACGTCCAGGTTCTGGAGAGCTCTATGCAAAACCCTGGGTATTAAGTTATCGTTCTCTTCAGCCTATCACCCACAGACCAATGGCCAGACGGAGCGTACAAACCAGACCCTAGAGCAGTACCTCAGGTGCTATACCACCTTCCTCCAAGATGACTGGGTTACTCTCCTGCCGCTTGCGGAGTTCGCATATAACAATGCAAGCCACTCTGCGACTAAACAGTCCCCGTTTTTCGCGAACTACGGGTTCCACCCTGTTTTCCTGCCTGATCTAATCCCGGAGGTCGCAGTCCCAGCCACGCAGGATATGCTGACCTTCCTGTTGGCCAATAGCAAGGTATTGCAGGAAGCAATGGCAAGGGCCCAGAATGACAATAAGAGGGCATTTGATAGGAAAAGAAGGGGGGAATTGAGTTTGCGGCCGGAGGACCAGGTTTGGCTGTCCACCGCGAATTTAAAAATGTCCTGCCCTTCAAAGAAATTGGCTCCCAAATTTTTGGGGCCTTTTCGGGTCAAACGTAGGATCAACGTAGTGGCATATGAACTGGCACTGCCCGAGTCTATGAAGGTTCATCCGGTCTTCCATGTGTCCCTGTTGAAACCAGCAACTCCAGATCCCTTCCCGGATCGAGGGTCTAAACCACCGGAGGCGGTAAACGTGGATGGGGAGGAGGAATTTGAAGTTGAAGCTATCTTAGAGTGTAGGAAGAGGGGAGGCCAAACTCAGTTTCTGGTCAAATGGAAAGGATATGGGGCAGAGGAAAATTCATGGGAGCCGGCCCAAAATGTGCACGCCCCAAGGCTTGTGCGGGAATTTTTTCGGAACCAGCCGTAGCGTAGGGGTCGGTTGGGCATCCGGAGGCTGCCCGTAGGGGGGGGGGCAATGTCAGGGATCCCGGGTCCTCGGCGGTGCGCGCATGCGCAGACTGCCGATCCGTCCCAGCCGGCGAGCGCCAAACCCTCGGCGATCGCGGCGGCGGCCGCGCATACGCAGTAGCGATCGCGGCCACTCCCCTTCACAGCAGGCTCAACCCGGGCACATACCCCCAGCGGGACCCCTCTGCCGCCGCCGGGGGTGCCCAGGAACGCGACCTGGTTTCAGTCTTGCACCAAGTCCATCCCCACCATCAGGGGCCCTGGTGAAAAGGCAGACTGGGACTTAGACTCCGCGCCCTGGGAAACTCCGTGCCGTGGACCACTAGAGATCCCGTTGGGTGGAGCCTGACAGTCTTGCTGGTGATGCCTCTTTGCTTTTTAGATACATGCTTTGTTTGTGAGTATGTTTTTATTATTTTTTACTCTTTACAATAAACCTTGGATAATGCACTAGGTGTGTGCGCCACCTGTTTTCTCTTTATCCAGTGGCTGATTTCCCCGTCTGAGGAGGGCTGCACCCCTAAAGCATTTCCTTTGGTTTTCGCCATCCTGATACCCTTGGCTTCCCTTTTGTCTGTGCATATCCTGAGGTGCTGGAGAGTAGATACGATATCCGGGAGTGAAATATTAAGCGCCAGAAACTTCTGGGGGTTTATATGGAGGCCTGAAAGAGAGCTGAACCCTTCTAGTAACCGGAGAAGAGAAGGAGTAGAGGTCAGGGGCGAGGTGAGAAAGAGTAGGACCTCATCTGCAAATAAACAGAGTTTATGACAAGTGCCCCCAATCTCAAGACCGCGAACGTCCGGATTGGTCCTAATCAGAAGGGCCATCGAGCCGATCTAGATCGAAATGCAGTGGGGACGGGGGGCAGCCCTACCTAGTGCCTTGTGAAATTGGAAACCGGGCAGACCGATGTCCTAAGTACTTTATTCTGGCTGAAGGTTCTTGGTAGAGAGAGAAGATCCAGGTTAAAAAATGAGGACCAAAGCCCCAACGGCGCAGAATGTACTGCAAGTATGGCCATGAGACTGTGCCGAAGGCCTTGCGTATGTCCAGAGACAGGAAACAGGCGGGAATCTTTCAGGACTTAGCTATGTGAGCAAGAAGGGTTGCTCACCGGACATTATCCACAGCCTGTTGAGTCGGTATAAAGCCTACCTGGTCGTTATGAATTAGGAATCCAATACACGAGTTGAGACGTGTCGATAGGATTTTGGCTAATAGTTTGATATCTATGTTGAGAAGGGATATTGGCCTGAAGTTGGACCACTGCATGTCGTCTGAATTCGGTTTGAGAATCATCGAGATGTTAGCCTGTAGTGTATCGGAGTTAAAAGTATGGCCCAACAGTATGGCATTGAACGCGTTTGTAAGGACTGGTGTGAGAAGGTGAGCAAACTTTTTGTAGTATGCAGCAGAGAAGCCGTCTGGGCCTGGACGCTTATGTGGTTTTAGGAGTTTGATAGCGTTCAACGTTTCAGCTGTAGTGATAGGTCGTTCCAGTGTACTTAAATGGTTTTCTGAGAGCTTTCGGGCTTTCGGGAACGAAAGAGAGGCAAAAAGGGTATTGGCCTGAGAGGAGTTGAAGGGTGTGGAAGCTGAATAAAGATGCGAGAGATGCTTGTAGAAGATTTGTAGGATCCGTTCTGAGTTACTGGTGAGGTGGTCGGACGAGGTACGTAGGCGGATAGGTTTAATGATCTAGTCTAGCCTACGGAGGGAAAGAGCAAGGAAGGTGCCAGGTTTGTTGGCTTTTGTATAAAATTTGTGTCGAGACCTACGAAGGGAAAGCTCGGCTTGGTCCGTGAGGAGGAATTCGAGGGGTAACCTGAATTGCTCTAAGGTTTCGCGATTAGTAGCGGAGGGGGTGGTTTGAAAGGCCCAGTGTGATTGATCGTAAGTTTGTTCGAGAAGAAGGCATTTTTGTCTCCTCTCCCTGTTTAGGAAGGAAGTTTTACTGATACAAAATCCGCGAAGTACGGGTTTGTGGGCTTCCCAAAGAAGGAGAGGGGAGGTTTCCGAAGTTTGGTTAAACGATAGGTATTCTTTAAGCGCTGTTTCTATTTCTGTTCAATGTGACGGCTTCGATAGAAGGCTCTCATTGATGGTCCAAGAGGGGTCCTGGGGGGAAGGTACCAAAGAGGCAATGGATGTAAGCACCGTGCAATGATCCGACCAAAGGATTTGGAGGATGTCGGAGCTCAGCACTCGAGGGGAGGAACTAGCAGTCATGAAGATATGATCGATTCTGGAGAATGTCTTATGGGGGTGGGAATAGAAGGTATATTGGCGTTTCACTGGGTTAAGTTCCCTCCATGTATCTATCAAAGAATATTGTTGCAGAGCAGATTGGAGTGATTGTTTAGATGGGAGCATAGGGGAGGGTTGAGGAGATTTATCTAGGAAGGGGTATATCGTACAATTTGAGTCCCCGCTAACTAGTAGTGTGCCCCTTTAGTGGAAATCAATAACTGATAGTAGATGGGAGAGAAATGGCAAGGGACCCTGGTTTGGGGCATAATATGTGGCAATGGTGACCTGAAAGTCCAGTAGTAGTCCAATAAGGATGAGATAGCGACCTTCAGGATCTTTAATCTCAGTGAACAATTTAAAAGGCGTGGAAAGCTATAAGGACCCCTCTACACTTGATAGCTGCAGAGGCCATGTAGACCTGTGGGTAGCGAGGGCCAAAGAATTTGGGAATGGAGGTGGGAGTGAAGTGCGTCTCCTGGAGACAGACTACGTGGGCTTTATGCGAGGCAAAGGAGTGGAAAGCTTTGGTGCGCTTCTGTGGTACATTAAGACCCTGAACATTCAGGGTGAGAATGTTTAAGGAACCCATGGTAAGAACAAGTATCGAGTCAGATTAAAGAGTGGTACCAAAGGAGAGAGAATTAGGAACACAAGGTGTGAGACCGCTGAGTGTGAGAAGGTAGTAGGCAAAGACGCGGAGTCGCAGGGGGGGGGGAGAGGGGGAACAGGCTAAGGGGAGATAACATGGGATGAGTGTAGCAGGCCTGAGTCAGGCCCAAAAGTGGTCCCCAGGAGCTCCCTGAAGGCAGGTGGTCCGGGGAGCAGATATAGCTCAAGTGGTGTCAAATAACGCGACACCAATGGGGCTAGAGGCGAGTGCACAGATACGCAGGCCACTGGGAAGACAGCATATGAACAAATTGTGATGGTGCGATCCTGGAGGGGATAGAAACATCAAGATTAAGACATAAAAATTAAGACATAAAAAGGGGTTCAGGAGTTCTCAGGGTCAAGTGGCCACAGTCGTCCAAAAAGAAGAAAGCCAACAGGAATACAGGACTGAAATCTTCCGTGCCGCCGGACCGAGGAACCCTATACATGCAAGATATTGGCATAACTATAACAAGTCAATTTCAAACAGGATTGTACCAATAAGTGGGGTTTAAGGCACTGTGAACCTTTAAATACTAAGGAAAAAAGGATCAAAGAAACAACAGTCTAACGGTATAGGCCCTGGGGGCTTATAGAAGGATACAAGTTTGTGGCATCCGCCGTCAGATGTGGAGGAAGAGGAGTAGACACAGCAGGTGTCGACTACGGAAGTAGCGGGAGTTCACTGCGTTGGATGCAGGCTTGAGAGTGGAAAATGGCTGATGGGGCTCAGTCCATCGAGTCCTGTGGAGACGGAGCAGGCGAGGAGAAGCGCCCACGTTTGTGGGCGTTGAGATGATCGTTAGAGATATGTGGCAGATGCGACTTCTGGGGGGAGCACGATGCGGATCGTCGCCTGGAGGTTTCTGATGGCGTCGTGTGAGGGTGCAGTTGATGGCTCCGCAATGTTTCTTGAAGTTCATCTGTGGTCTTGCAGATGTGGTCACGAGCTTGCTACCGAAAATGCACTGCGAAGGGAAAGCACCATTTGTAGGGTATACCTTGTTGTTGCAGCACCAGTGGATGCGGCTTCATGGCCCTCCATTTGGTGATAGTGCTGGGACAGAGGTCTTGAAATAGTTGGTAGGTATGGCCTTGGAACATGAGGGAATCAGCGTTGCGGTCTGCTTGCAGAAGTTGTTCTTTTGTGTGAAAAAAATGCAATTTGGCAATGATGTCACGTGGCAGGCCGTCAGTGCATTTTGGAGACAGCGCCCCTGTGAACTCTATCCATCTCCAGGCGTTCAATGGGAGTAGCGGGCGCGAGCTCCTGGAACAACACGGTGACCATGGATTGGACATCTATAATCGACTCAGGGGGCAAGTCAGGGGTCATGAGGTCAGGTGTTGAGGCATGCATGGGGGTCCCTGTGTCAGCATCAGACTCACCCTCGGATGGCTTGGCTGCTCTGCGCACAGGACTGCATACTGAGGAGCTGCTGCTGACTTGCTGCTATGTTTGGGCGCGGCGGCCATCTTTGTGGAGGCCCGAGCCAGGGCCTCCTTAATCGGCTTCCCCGGCGGCGGCGCTTGGTGCCTGGATGCTCCCCTAACCATGCTGATGTGTGGCAGGAGGGTTCATAGTGCTGCTGCGGCTGATTGCGCCGCGGTCCGAGCAAGGATCGCGGGCCGGGATGGCTGTCTTCCCTGCGGTGTGGGGGAGCCTCAGGGAGACATGTCCGTCACCGCCGGCCGTGCATCGGTTTATGCCCTTTTTTTAACAATAGCTTCCTACTAGCAGTATAAAATAGTAGAAAACATTGCTAGTTTAGCCTCCCATATATTTCAGTGAGATTGGACAGTAGTTTAAGGATTTGAAGACTTCCCACTGGGTCAGTCAAACCTGGCTTGAACTGAACCCAGCCTGATTTGTTTATCCTGAGTGACCATTATGTGATAACTGATAGGGTGATCACATGATCTAGAAACACTCTGATCGGTTCCGGATTGTGAGAAGGGATCGGAACTGTCAGTGACTGCCTAGTTTGACAACTAGCAGCAGCAAGCAGTGTGGGCTGCTAGCTGTCAAGGAGGCAAAGATTCCAAGACCTTATACAGGAGAACTTTATTCTACAAATTGCTGGTGCTAAGCAGGTAAACAGATTGTAGAGTTATATAAATATACAGACTATATTGCCAAAAGTATTGGGACGCCTGCCTTTACACGCACATGAACTTAAATAGCCCAGTCCTAGTCCGTAGGGTGCAATATTGAGTTGGCCCTTCTTTTGCAGCTATAACAGCTTCAACTCATCTGGGAAGGCTGTCCACAAAGTTTAGGAGTGTGTCTGTTGGAATGTTTGACTGTTCTTCCAGAAGCGCATTTATGAGGTAAGGCACTCATGTCGGACAAGAAGTTCCTCCACACAAAAACCTGCTCATCCATATCTTTATGGACCTTGCTTTGTGCACTGGTGCACAGTCATGTTGGAATCGAAAAGGATCATCCCCAAACTGTTCACAGAAAGTTGGGAGCATGAAATTGTCCAAAATGTCTTGGTATGCTGATGCCTTAAGATTTTCCTTCACTGGAAGTAAGGGGCCAAGCCCAACCCCTGAAAAACAACCCCACACCATAATCCCCCCTCCACCAAACTTTACACTTGGCACAATGCAGTCAGGCAAGTACCGTTCTCCTGGCAAAGGCCAAACCCAGACACGTCCATTGGATAGCCAGACAGAGAAGTGTGATTAATCACTCCAGAGAACATGTCTCCACTGCTCTAGAGTCTAGTGGCGGCATGCTTTACACCACTGCATCCCACGCTTTGCATTGCACTTGCTGATGTAAGGCTTGGATGCAGATGCTCGGCCATGGACAACATTCCATGAAGCTCTCTACGCACTGTTGTGCTAATCTGAAGGCCCCACAAAGTTTGGAGGTATTTAGCTATTGACTCTGCAGACAGTCGGTGACTTCTATGCACTGTGCGCTTCAACATGTACTGACCCCGCTCTGTCATTTTTCATGGTCTACCACTTGGTGGCTGAGTTGCTGTTTTTCCCAGTTGCTTCCACTTTGTTATAATACCACTAACAGTTGACCGTGGAATATTTGGTAGCAAGGAAATTTCATGGATGGACTTATTGCACAGGTTGCAACCTATCACAATATCACGCTTGAATTCACTGAGCTCCTGAGAGCAACTTTTTCTTTCACAAATGTTTGTAGAAGCAGTCTGCATGCCTAGGTTCTTGATTTTCTACACCTGTGGCCATGGAGGTGATTGGAACACCTGAATCCAATTATTTGGAGGGGTGTTCCAATACTTTTGGCAATATATTATATATTTTTATATATATAATATATATATATATATATATATATATATATATATACATATATATATATATATATATATATATATTGTATGTGGAAATGGAATAAAAATTGTTGCCTATAGAGATCAATAGCTCAAGCTTGAATATACATACATGACTGAAAAGGACTGACACATCCCTGCTTTATCCCTCATCCTGCCCCGCTTTATTCAAGAGGGCAGGGGAGTATCAATTAGACAGAGAGTGTATGAAGTCAAACATATTCTGCTGTCCTCTTACTGTAGAAAACCCACAGTACTCTGTGATACACCTGCACTAGATTTTAGATGTTATAGAAGTTTTAGGAACTTTCCATCGAATTTTAGGTGTTTTCTCATCCATTCACCAACTCACTGGACTTCATATGTTTATATGTTTTAAATCATTCCTTTTTTAAGAGATTATTAAGTTGTTTTTATTGATTTTGTCTTAGAACATTCACAATCAATTTGTCACTTCATTCAATGATTTCATGTTCATCCATTCACTTTTGCACTTGTCACTTTGCTGACACTTGTTGGAATTCACCAATTTTGCGCAAATCTCAGTTTTGCGTGTTATGCACTTAAATTTTATCGCTGCAAATATATATATATATATATATATGTTCTATTTGAGGATCGAGGGGTTCATGCTTATGCTAGCAGCTGTTTTAGTTTAGTTTTTTGTGCGCTCACTCTTATTTCTTGATTTTATACTCTGTGATACTACTTTTATTTTTAAAATAAGGAATTCACATATTTAGTAAAACACATAAAAACACTTTCATTTAAATTGACTGGAAATATTGAAATTTCTCATTATGCCCGACCAGCTAACTCTTCTTCAGAAGAATCACAATACTATAATTAATACACCATAATAGTTCCGTGATTTAAATTCATGCAATCAGTCTCTGCTTTATCCAAAATTGTTTTTTAATAAGTCACCAACAGCAACTAAACACTGCTAAATATCCAGCTCTGCCTACCCATTCATTTCTAATCAGAATCAAGAGACAAAGGTTCTAATTAAGTCCGACTGTTGCAGGTGAAAGATTTCCTATCCCATTGTATTCATATGGGCCTTAAAAAAAAAAGTAGGGGATTACTTTGAAAGGGAAACATTTATGGTGTTGATAAGCAGTTTGTAGATATGCTAATAACGACTCCTCTGGGGTAATAAGACACTCAGTTTTGTAACAGTGAAAGCCAAATGCGTTGGCATAATTAATTCACTTATTGTGAGCAGAGATTTATGAGCAATATCGCTGGAAACTTCCGTCTCCTGATGCATACAATTAACAGCAGCCGCTTCCATTTTGGGAGGTGATCGCGTTGCTGTAGACGAGGTCCGTCTGTGCCGATGGAGATGAGAGGATCGGCACATCTCATCACCAGGCGGTGTGTATTAGGCCTTTCAAACTATGCGCTGGTGATTTATGTCTGTGACAGAACGTTTCCCAGTTTTTCACAGCTTATCAGGCATTCACACGGCAAATCTATTCTGTGCCATCTGTGGCGAGAAAATGACGATGACTTCATGGTATATTTCTTGCTTTATGTTTGCAGCAGAGAAAAACAATAAAAAATGTATCTATTGTAGAAAAAAATCCAGCGATATGTTTGGATGAAATACATGAAGTCAAATAAACATTTCATATCTCAGTTAATATCCTTAAAGCCTAATCTCAGCCCCACCCCCTTCCTGTCTCACAGTCCTTCCCCCAGGGAGCTCTATCCAACCCCCGAAGAGGACTGGTACTGAAAAAATAAAAGCGCTGGAGATAAGGTAAGTAATGCAGCAAGAGGTGCTTTTTTAATATTTACAACAGCTGGACTACAAAAAATGTAAGTCCCACAAACATTGGCACATGGCAGGATCAACATAAAATATGATGTCTTTATTACAACATAGGGTTAAAATCCAAAGAATAATAAATATAAGATTTAACCACTTGTAGACCAGAGACGTACCCATATGTCATTGGACTTCGAGCGGTTATACCAGGGTGACACCTGCAGCTGAAGGCATCACCCCGATACCTTTTTTTAGAGCCAGCAGTCAGCTCTCTTGTAAAACCAACTGGCTGACTAGTGAAACAAGATGTCCCCCCTCCTGCTGCCTTCCACCGCTCTTTCGGGACCTTCTGTCTCACTGGGAGACCCAAGCGAAGAGCCTGCATGTCCACCAGTTGGCCAAACAACTGAACAAAACTTGGATCGGCTTTGACCGGCTCTCCATTATAGTAAACTGACCTGACATCACTTATGGTTTACTTGGGATTAAATGGTGTCATTAAAAAAAAAATAGAAGCTTTCAAAAACACTGATTTTAGAGTTTTGAATGCTTTTAAGTACAGAAGAGGGATTTGAGGTCTTTTAGACCCTTCACCTATCCATAAAGAGTACCTGTCTCAGGCCTATTGTTGTCACACGAGATGTTTAACATTCCTTGTGACAGCAATAAAAGTGATAAAAAAAATTAAAGCAACAGTGTAAAAATTAAAAAAAAAAATTGTGATTCCCCAGTTCCTCCACACTTGCACGCAAAGGTGAATGTGCACGTCGGTTCCATACTCATGCAAGCGTCACACACATGTGAGATATCACAGCGAACCTCAGATCATGAGCAGTAATTCTAACACTAGACCTTCTCTGTAAATCTAAAGTGGTAAACTGTAAAGGCTTTTAAAGCACTGACTATAGAAAGTAAAATTAACATCATTTGTCGCCATTGCATAGGCATGCACAATTTTAAAGTGTGACATGTATGGTATCTTTTTACTCGGCGTAACATCATATTTTATATTTTTTTAAAAATTGGATTATGTATTATGTTTTTTATGCAGTAAAATTCAAAAAGTGTATTTTTTCCCCAAAGATTGTGTTTGAAAAACCACTGCGCAATACTCACCATTTTATTTTTTAGGACATCTGCTTAAAAAAATATATTATGTATGGGAGTTCTAACCAATTTTCTAACAAAAATGTTGATTTTTACATGTAAACAAAAGTCTCATAAAAAGAGGTGGAAAGATGACTTCATGATCACAGGAAGCCTTGTATTTATTCATACAAGCACCGCTCATCCTGACTCGATTTTGTTCTGGGAATGGGACAGGAAGTCTCCATACCACTGCCAGAACATAGCACTGTATGCTGTATGTAACTGATGCTACATACTGTTTATAAGGTGCTCCCAGTGGGTGCATCTGTTAATAAAGGAAGTTTAAATCAGCTTGGTCTCAACAAACTATTTAAAGTCATAGTAAACCTGGAATTAGGCTTTAATGTAGGGAGGAAGCCAGGATCAAAAACACAAGAACATGACATTAAACTAGCAGGAGGATCACTTGCCCAGCCAGCTCTGCCTAATCAGGTCTGATCTCTTTGTGAGCCACAAGTAAGTGCTAAACTAGTGCAAAATGCCATGACTTCTCTATGCACCCCCTGTGCTTCTTTTGCCTGTATTTGTGCTTTTATACAGTATCAATAAAAATGGAATCTTTGCGGAGTGTAGCCATCCGTAATTATTCTACACATCTTGTATTTTAGCATGATGAGCTGAGCATTGCACCCGATGGATTGAGGATAGCATGGGAGACCATGTATTAGACCAAACTGGAGCAGCCTTTTTGTGCATCTGAGGGACGGAAGCAGAAACCTATCTTCCCTGGGCATGTCCAGCAACCCAGGGAAGTGTAGGAAATGGATTAAAGCCTCGTTTATGCAGGGTGTATCATAGCATATGCCTGTGCAAGGGCTGTGTTTAGCCTCTCAGTAATCCACAGGTGCATTCCCATGCAGGCAGTCCCATTGGTGGCAAATGGAATCCAGTGGCTTCATGCACAAAGCTGCTCCCCCCATTTGACATTCTTGCAAGTGTGGGTGCACAACTCCGAAAGCAGACAGTGGGTGTTAAGGGACAAGCACACCTGTGCATCCCTGTTTGGTTAAGCACAGCCCTCACATGAGTATATGCTATATTACACCCTTTGTGATCGAGGCCTAAAAGGGAACTGACTCTTTCAGAAGCAGTCAACTTTTATAGCAAGTTCAAAGGCAGATTGGAAGTTAATACAAAAATATTTTAAAGAAAGGAAAACATTGCAAATAAGCATTTAAAAGAATTTATTTTTCTGTGCTTTAATCTGACATTTGGTAACAGGGTCTCTTTAAAGCATACATATAGATATAAAAGACCCCAATTCCATTTAATTATCTAAAAAAAAAAATGTTTTTCATAGTACTTCAGCCTGCCTTTGTAATAGCCCCCTGTTATCCCTGGAAGGGTGTCTAAAGTAAAAAAAAATGGTGAATTATATAATATTAACCTCTATATCACTACAGGACACAAAGGTGACATAGGGCTGGCAGGACTGAGCACAGTAGGGAACCAGGTCAAGGGTGTTACTAAAAATCACATCACCAAACAGAATAAGGCAACACCCTAATTATTGCAGTCATGTGGCACTGGGCCTGAGCTATTGCATATATTATTTTGTAACCAGAAAAAAATGTTTGGAGCAAAAATATGAGCAACAGGGTGGCAATATCATAGAGTCAGTTCGCACCCCAGAGCTGTGCTACATTATTATACAAAGTCGATGGAATGCAACACACCCTGTATTTTTGCACAGCACAATAACATGCATTGCGGTAAGTTGGAAAAAAGTAGTGTGTGTACCACAGCACCCTCTGCACCCTTGTGTTCACCCATCATCCCCTGTACACTTTGTCCACTATTCACCTTGGCACCTCCTGTTCACCACTGAAAACCTCTGAACTTCTGATATACCACTGTTCAATTATGTTCCTCCCCTACACCCCTCTTCCAACCACTTCAACCACTGAAACCCCTTACACAAGTGAAAATCCTTCCACCCCTGCAACCCACTTCACCACTGCAATCTCTTCCACCTTTGCACCCCCTTTTACCTCTGCATCCCCTTCCACCATTCCAACCCCTTTCATCTGCACATCTCTTCCACCACTGCATCCTCTTCCACCATTGCAACCTATTATACATCCACTCCCCACCTCGCACCACTGCACCCTTTTCTACTTCTGCACCCCTTCCTCCATTGTAACCACTTCCACCTCTGCACTACCTTCTACCTCTGCACTCCCTTCCACCATTGAAAACTCTTCCATCTCTGCACCCCCTTTCGCCTCTGCATCCCCTTTCACCATTGCAGCCCCTTCCATCTACACATCTCTTCCACCGTTGGAACCTATTCCACCTCCACTCCCCACCTTGCACCACTGCACCCTTTTCCACTCCTGCACCCTTTAACCATTACAATGTCTTCCTCCTCTGCACCCTCATTCCACCTTTATGCGCAGCTTACATGACCAGTTAGGTCAGAAATCTCACTCCTTCCAGAGAGTACATTTAGTTGTTGGTGGTGCTTGGGGTGAAAAGAAATTAAGCTGTGATCATTTTAGCCACCCACAGGTGCAGGAAGGGTGGGCACAAGTACTGTCAGCCACATGGCATGGAAGACTGATACAGGGAGGAGGAGAGAGCAGGTGGAATGTAGATAAGCCCCATATCCAGCTTGGCAGCCATACTTCATGCAAGTAACCGAACAGTGGGTGGTGAAAGAAGACTGAGTGACTGCTTACTTTCATGGTGGTCCTAACCAGGCCCCTCTCTGCCCCGGGCCCCAATGTGCCAATATAGCATCTATGGCAACCAACCCGCCCAGAGGTCTGCTGGATGGAAAAGATTCTGCAGCAGGCTGATTTGTTAAAGACAGCAGACTTCAGTGACCCAGGCAGCAGGAGAAGTGAGTATTAATGCTTGGCAGGCTCAGCTTCCTTTTACCTTTTCGAAATAATGACAAAGCCACTTAAAAGAAAAATAGAATGTAGCTTTAATAATGACTGTACAGCTTCCAACATAACCTGTTCACATTTTTTCCCTATCTTCTATTCTGCCTAAGTGCCTTCAATAAGTAAAGGGAAATAGAACTGTGTGTGCATGAAGTGTGCTGTGCCTTTATTCACACTATAAATGTGGCACAATAAAATTACATCATTCAAAAAGGAGAAACGTGTCTGTCATTAAATAAAGGGAAGCATTTTAGAGCCAATTATCCTAAGATTCAGTGTTAAAGCTGGAAAATGATGCTACGCCATGTTATAATGCATACTGGCTTTTTGTCAAATGTACACTAGAAGGAAAAGCTAGATCAAGGTAGTGCACATCTTATTGTACAGCTTGAATTATTAATACTTTATTGCTGGAAATTGTCCAGTTGAGCAGTTAAACTGAAAAAAGTATTTGGGGAATTGCAAATGGTCATTGCCTATCTATAACTCCGGATCTTTCATGTGCAGCCAGATTTTGGTACTGTAAGACTAAAAAGGCAGAAAACAGGTATTTGCGTTGTGGTAGACTGTTGTTTACCTTACTGCCACATAGGGCAGTTCAGACTAGTGCTCATCCATCACTTTGTGGTGCTCTAGTTTTAATTCAGCATGTTGACTTTGGAAGGCATTACACCTGCCAAACACACTTATTGAAATCAATGAGATCATGCCGCAGCCACATGCCAAATGTGGCTGTAGCTGTTGCAGTGTGGTATTTCAATGTAAAATCCCCTTTGGGATAAAAAACAGGTGTTCAGGACGTGGCAGTATCTCCTCCTGTCCACCTGTAAACTGCCTCTAATCCATGATCTGAAAATCTATCACTTTTTAAAACCTGCTACCCAAGTGCATAAATCTTAGTGTTTTGAAAAACCCAAAAGGAAGGCAAGTTGGAGAGGAGTTCAAATGACCATAGCAACCTTTCCTTATGAACAACACAACATTTTAAATAACAAAAACACGTCTGTATAAAAAAAATTCTGATAAGGTGGCAGGTCCTTGAAGGCACCATAGGAACAGTAAACACATTCCCTGTGTCTGTAGCACCAGCTACCAACAGTATGTTAAGCCCTCAGTTGCAATAAACTGCCTCGGGAATGATATTAGTTGACCGCAGACACATACTTGTCCAAAACTACCCAGAGTAACTCAAAGTTGACTACAATAAATAGGGGACATCACATTGAATATGGGTCCCCAAATGTTTTCCCATACCACCAGATGAACCCACCTTCAAGGACCCCAACCTGCAAACCAGTGGCTATGAATTGCATTCAGAGTGACTGTCCAATATCAAAAGTATAGGGCGGTTATGGGATGTCTTTTGAAATGTTTTGCTTGAAGAACTTTTTTTTTTTTTTGAAAAATTATTTTTATTAATTTTAATTTAACAAGTATAAAAATACAGCAACTGGCACAGCCAGTAAGAGCAAAATAAAACAACAAATTACAATATTACCCCACCCCCGCCCCCATTTCCAACAACTGCAATGCCATCATTAAAATAGAGTCAAAGTGTAGGTGCCCCAACCATACAAAATATAAACTTCACATGCAACATACCCAGAGAACCACAGGCAAGGTAATATTAGACAATCTATTTATATGATCTATTTTCCAATAGATACCAAGGACCAAACATAGTAGCAGGCAACACCTGCAACCCCCCCCCCCCCTTAAATGTTCATGCTAGAGCAAAGGAGGCATTCCGTCGAATCTGAGGCATATATATGTGCCAGCCTAGCAGGCGTGTAGTATATTCTATGCACCAGTTTAAATTGGAAGAGTCAATCTCTGACCGATACCAGGCTGCGGAAGGAATAGTCTCACATATCATCCAAGTCATTCCCCTGCAGATCTGGGACTACGGGGATCCATTGCGTCCGGCATTTCTCTAAAGACTTAGGTCTGGTATTGCTTGATGAACTATAAATGGGAGGGGGATTGGGCCATGGGATACTCAAAAATGCTTGCACAGTAATCAGAGGACACTCTTTTCTAGGCTCACTTGGGTGACATGGGGAAATGGCCAGTGAGAACTGTCTCAATCCATAGCTACCTCTGGCACTTACATCCCAATAGCACACAGTCACCACAATTTATGGTCACTACTCACAAGTCCCAAGGACAGCTGCACACTTTCCAGCTTCCTCCAGACTCAGTCCCATGAGAGAGACAATGCTTAGTTTATAGGTCATTTTTGGAGGTATGTGCATGCTAGCAAGTCAAGGTGCACAAGTGGTGTTCACTGGCTGACTTATTGAAGAGTGTCTTTTGCACAACAGATTTTATTGGGACTAATTTTACACACAGTGAATTTTTGAACTTTTTTTCCATGCCTTTTGCCATGCAAGATTTTCAGCTGGGTGTTTAATATTCTGATTCCGTATTTTTTCACATTGATTAATATTTATATTATTCACCAGCTAGCCCTTCCAATTTGGGAGAGGTGCTCTGTCTGGTGTTTATTTATATACATTTGCTCATTATTTTTTATGTGATTCATCAGTTCATATTATAACATTAGGGGAAGCTGCTAAGCCGGGTGTATATTTATGATTTAAAACTTTTTTTCTTTATCTTCTATGTATATTTCTTTATGCTTTCTGATATTTGTGATATATACAGTGCTCAGCATAAATGAGTACACCCCAACAGATTTGTCATAAAACCTTTACTTTCATTCCAGAATCAACATTTTCTATGGGACACTATACTCCCACAAATGTACAAATTGCAAACAAGTTTTGTTAATTGGCACACGCACAAAAAAAAAAATTGGCAAAAATGAATAAACCCCAATGAAAGGCTTAGGAGAAAAGCTAAATTGTAGACAACAAAATCCCAATTTACAAAAATTCAACTACAGGTGAGTCTAATTATTGATTAAAGAGGTGTCTAACAGACAGTTGATTATAAAAGGGCATTACCAAAGAAAACCTCTTCGCATTTCATGCTGTCAGTAATGGCACCACATGGAAGAGAAATGACACAAGGCATGAGAAATAAAATAATTTCTTTACACAAGAAAGGTGAAGGCTACAGGAAATCAGCAAAGCTTTATTTAACAGTCAGAATACTGTTTCAAAAGTAATACAAAAATTTAACAAAGATGAATCTGCAACTATTTCACAGAGATGACCAGGCCATCCACAGTAGTTAACACCTCGACAAGAGCGTTTTCTGATGAAAAGGGTTAAAGAAAATCGCCATGCAAGTTCACTGCAGTTAGCTAAGGAAGTAGAAAGCCAAACTGGGGTGATTGTTTCCTGTGACACAAAATAGCGCACACTGCAGACGAATGGCATGCATGAGTGTCATCGACGAAGGAAGCTCTCCTAAATTCCATGCACAAAAAAGCCCCGTCTAGAATGTGCAAGGGCCCATGCTGAAAAAGAAGAAGACTACTGGGACTCTGTACTCTGGAATGATGAGACCAACATAAATGTTTTTGGAACCAGCAAATACAAATGCTCCTGCACTTGGGGATGGACTCGATGCAGGCTACAACCACATTAATGCAATAGGAAGAAGGGTCAGCTGCACACCAGAGGATAGATGAATATAGCATATAATTATTGATCCATAGGACACACAAAACACCAGGACATGAATACAGGACTTTTTAATGCGTTTCACACGATTGCGTGCTTAATCATAACCAACCACATTAAGAATGTCCTGGAACATGCTGCCCTCAATAGAACAAACAGAGGGTTCACAGGCCTAGTGCATTACCATAAAAAATGTTTAATAAGAAATAAAGTAGATGTTGTACTCACAAACGACAATAAAGTAAAGGCAAGTCATAAAAAAACAGAACACCGCGCTAACAGGCCGCAATAGGGAGCGTAGACATCCAATAGGCTGATGCGTTTCGAGAACTTGCCTCTTCCTCAGAGCCCTGATGTGCCTTGAATTTATTGTCGTTTGTGAGTACAACATCTACTTTATTTCTTATTAAACATTTTTTATGGTAATGCATAGGCCTGTGCACTCTCTGTTTGTTCTTTCCTCATTCAGTATAAATGTTTTTGGAACTGATAGCTTCAATATTTTTTGACGTCTCAAAGGTGAGGAATACAAAGAAAATTTCATAATGCCTACAGAGAAATATGGTGGTGGCAGTGTCCTTCTGTGGGGCTGAGCTAAACAAATGTTCTATAAAACTCAGTTTTGTCAAAATTCTGGAAATTGTTCTTGTGTTCATTGAGATATTGATTAAAATCTTACTTTTCAAAAGGGGTGTACTCATTTATGCTGAACTCTATACATGTTTATTCACCTTATTGTCACAGTGAGAGGTGCTCAGACGAGTGTTTATTGATTGAGCTAATTTGATTTCACTTTTTAATTTGCAATTGATGGTTAGTACTTTGGTTATTTCATTATATATATTGAGTAGCAAGGCATTATTTCTCTTTTATTTATTATATTTGTGGGTACACGATTAGGTGCTTGCTGCAACTCACCTAGTTTAGATAGTTATTGGCAGCGCGGGAGGTTTCCTTTCCATACATTTACTTTTTGAATTGTCCCCCTTACTTTTGTATCTACTGTAAACCTCTTACCTAACACTGGTCCTAATCCCTCTCTGCTTTCTACAAAATTAAATGTATGGCTGGAGATGACCCCTCTCAGGACAGCTGCTTTAAAAGATAAGTGCGCTTTAAAACAAACTACCATCCCCAACTACCTCCTCACTTCCTGAAAAAACCCTAGGTTTGGATCAGGGGGCAAAAAAAAGATAACGGCTGATTAGTTAAAGTGCACTTTTCCTTTAACTATGGTATATGGGGAGTTTACTTTACTGGATTACTTTCTCTCTCTCTTTCTCTCTCTCTCTCTCTCTCTCGCTCGCTCTCACTCTTTCGCTCTCTTTCTTTCTTCCTCTCTCTCTTTCTTTCTCTCTTTTTCCCTCTTTCTTTCGCTCTCTGTTTCTACAGCTCTTTCTCTCTCTCTCTCTTTCTTTTTTCCTGTCTTTCTTTCCCCCTCTCTTTCTTTCTCTCTCTCTTTCTTTCTCTCCTTTTCCCTCTTTCTTTCTCTCTGTTTCTACAGCTTTCTTTTTCTCTCTCTCTCTCTCTCTCTCTCTCTCTCTCTCTCTTTCTTTCTTCCTCTCTTTCTTTCTCCCTCTCTTTCTTTTTCTTTCTTTCTTTCTTTCTTTCTCTCTCTCTCTCTATCTCTCTTTCCCTCTTTATTTCTCTCTCTGTTTCTACAGCTTTCTTTTTCTCTCTCTCTCTTTCTTTTTTCCTCTCTTTCTTTCTCCCTCTCTTTTTTTCTCCCTCTCTTTCTTTTTTCCTCTCTTTCTTTCTCTCTTTTTCCCTCTTTCTTTCTCTCTCTGTTTCTACATCTCTTTCTTTTTCTCTCTCTCTTTCTTTTTTCCTCTCTTTCTTTCTCCCTCTTTCTTTCTTTCTCTCTCTCTTTCTTTCTCTCTTTTTCCCTCTTTCTTTCTCTCTCTGTTTCTACAGCTCTTTCTTTTTCTCTCTCTCTCTCTTCCTTTCTTCCTCTCTTTCTTTCGCCCTCCCTCTTTCTCTCTCTCTCTATCTATCTACAGCTCTTTCTTTATTTCTCTCTCTCTTTCTTTCTTTTTCTTTCTTTCTTTCTTTCTTTCTTTCTTTCTTTCTTTCTTTCTTTCCTTCTTTCCTTCTTTTCTTTCTTTTCTTTCTTTTCTTTCTTTCCTTCTTTTCTTTCTTTCCTTCTTTTCTTTCCTTCCTTCTTTTCTTTCTTTATTTCTTTTCTTTCTTTATATATGGGGTCCGTATTGTATATTCTGTTGAACGTTATTATTTCCTTGTGATTTCAAAAAATAAAGTAGCTGAGAGATATCAGTCCCACGGCATGACCTTTTTTTTCTGCAAGATATATTTTAATTCCTAATGAGTTAATTAACATGCTTGTACCTTCCTGAATTGTTGAACCTTTGATGGTAGACGTATAGACAAATATGGCAGGTCACTGTCCCGGGAAGTGACAAGCAGCAGTGACAAGCTGACACAGGCAGACTCACAGATGTCAGAGCACTCTGTGACTGAATGATTCCACAAAGGTCATGCTTGCAATCAGAGTGCGTGAATGTGAAGTCAGGGCACGCCAAAAGCAAATGATAACAGACAGGGAACTGGCAGGTCATCAGTTGTGGGGACATTGCTAATGAAATCACAGAGCAGACAAACTCCCAGCAAGTGGAAGTTCAGTAAAAGATTCAGCAGAGCAAAGCCTTCACTTCTTACTATAGCAAGCAGCAAGTGAACATGTATGTGTACATTATAACATTACAATATAAAAAAAAAAAATAAGTGTATGAACTTTTAACAAAATGTGCAATGGGCCAAATGACCAGACAGAGGGTAACTTTAACTTGTATTTAACTACACAGATGCAAAGTTAAAGCAGTGGGGCTGTGCCCGCACTACATGGGTTAAGTGCTCATTTTGTCCAGGGGCTCAGGGAAAAGCTATACTTACCCATTCCTCCAATTCTCTGGAAAACCACACTCCCCCACGTCCAGCAGTGGACTGTTCCTGCCATCCTCACATCTGGAGCTGGTCTATGGGAATGATGATGTCAGGAACAGCCCATTCACAAGACTGCTAGCAGGTGGGGGGCAAGAGTGGCGGGGACCGGTCTTGCTCTTGGAGGATCAGCGGATTAGGTAAGTATATCTTTGCTTTCCGAGCCCCTAGACAAAAATGAGCATTTAACCCATGCAGTGCAGACACAGCCCCACTCCATGGGAAAATAATAATTTTGCTCAGAATTCTTCATTAAAATCAGTAATACAAAACAGGTTCAGGATGGCAAAAACATGCATTCACTGCAGAATAATGAAAGCTGTGCAAACATAGATTCTTCACAGCTGCTTTAACCAGTTCTCTGCTGAACACTGATATAAATCATAAGAATGCTTTAACTGCTGATGAAAAAAGGTATTTAGCAGTTTATATTTACTAAAATAATGGGATGTAGTGTGTACTGTGGGATATCAGATATAATAAATGCAGGGTCCTGGGTTTAGTAACACTTTATTAATTTTGGAGAGTATGAATTAGGGGATGTAAAGTGTTAACAAAGCAGAAACAATTACTGTAGAGAAGATAACAGAAAATAATGGGAATGAAGGTCCTCCTCCTCAAAGCTTACAGTTTAACAGATTTCCCAGACTTGCTAAAAATACATCAACTGTAGGGACAGTAAATAGGAAGTTTAAGATCATATATATAACCATGTGCAGGAAGTTGCACCTGTTTTTGTTTTATCTCTTTCCATCTGTTGCCGTCAGGTTGAAATAAATATAACATGACATCAATTTTCCATAATTTTACTCCAGAGTAATCATTAAAGGAACTCCATATTTCAGCAACAAAGTTCTACCGAGATTTGTCTGGGACAGCTATTGAGAAAAGAATATTGAAAAAAAGAATTTCTGGCCTACAAAAATATGGTGGACATGTCCAAATGTTTCATCTCTAAGTCAGCTTATTTAGTAAGGTGGTACAGGAATAACATAAAAAGTCTAGAAACTAGTCAGATCTCTGTGAATGTACTGTATGTAATAAGTAAAAATGTAACTTTTTATAATACCCAGCAATGTTGGCACTTCCACACTGTTTCGCAACTCTTCCACTTCCTATATTGGTGGTTGGCCGCTCATGGAAAGGAACATGGGGAATGTCTTGTGTTACGCCGTGGTCATAAGTATCAGGATATTAAACCATGCAGTGTAAAGATATATGTGACTCCAGAGGGTGCCTACTCCACAGTGGAAGGGTAATGAGTTTAAGATTTCAATCTCCTGATAGGTTTGCTTTATGTGATTTAGATGCTCAGATTTAACCCAGGAACAATCCATATTACACATCCTCATTGGGACCTGTCATCAACATATTTAGAATATATTTAAAAGTAACTGAATAAATAGATTACAAATATAAGTGGATGTGTAGCATGTCTGCGCCTCCAGCCACAAACAGGGGGGACTGACAACTCATGGGGCCCCCGGGCAATAGGAGATCATGGGGCCCCTGTGTCCTTGCCCAAACTCAAAAAAGCCTATGAATAAGGTACCAGGGGCATCTCATGGGGCTCCCTACTGACCACGGGCCCTCGGGCAGTGCCCTAGTTTCCAAATGGTCAGTTCGCCCCTGGCCACAAATTTTGAAATATAGAAAAGATAAAGCTAGAGATACTGCCTAAAATGAACCTTCTGGCCAACAGCAAGCTAGGCATTGTGAGACAAGATTTTTGAGGTCGAGAGGGAATGTCTACTGGTAAAAGTGCACACATACCTGTGCCAAAACTATGAACTTTCAAGTATGTATTTTAAGGTCTTATTCACACAGGTAGCCAGGGGAAGGGGAGGGCTAAAAATAGATGGCTGAGCTGCTGTTTTACCATCCCTGAATGTGGACAGGTTGCCTACGTAAGGCAGTTAAGCAGTCTTCTGGCCCAGGCTGGGGAAGGGTTAATTGGTTTTGCTCCATTCCTGGGCTTTTTGGACCCAGCCTACCCACCCTGTGATATATATAAAAGGCGGGGGGAGGCTGGGTATGAGAGCCCCTGCTTGAGCAGGATGCCGTGATACTGTGAACCCATGGACGGGTACTGCAGTTTGCTGGAAGATACCAGATTCCGGGGATTGCCACTTTATTGACGAGATTTAAGGGATGCTTTTAATATTGTTCATGTTGGACAATGCTGCATTTGCTATATAAAAATATCAATTGTTTCAAGCCTGGTCTTAAATCACTCTAAAGGAGTGCATGATGGTTCCTGGAGTATTAAAGAACTTCAGTAAGGTACAAGTGGGGTATGAAGCAAGTCTGTTACAAATAGTTAACTCAGCATCAGGAGTGGAGGAGTTCGTCAGTTGCTGGGGATAACCAAGGACTGGTGTAAGGTGAAAAGCAACCTGTTGTGAAGCGTGGTACCTGGGTAGGGTGAGGTGCCCTCTAGTACGGAGTGGGGCAGTGTTGGTTTACCACAGCAACTGGAGCCGAACCTGTGTTACAGAGACACCATCCTGACTGAATGGCATGGTGGTAAAGGAGTTGACTAAGTACAAGCATGAGGTCCACACAGGTACATAGCGGGACCCCACTGGGAGTGAGGTGGCAGAGGTATGCTGGATAGGTGGAGAGGACATAGGCTATGCAGTGTCCTAAATGCAACAACTCACAGTCTAGGTGTGTAGTGACATAGGACAGCATGTTCTACTGAAACTCAGTACAGCTGATAATTGCACGTGATGCATGGCTCATCTCTAGGTTGGAGTGCTGCCATAAAGTTGATTTCACCTGAATACATCCCCACCTGGTCTTCGGCTTTGGTGAGCGTGTGCATAAACCAAAGATACTGCATGTTCAGGGCAAGTGACCCACAATCTGGAGTAGTCTGCACATTATATCATAGTTGGTGCTGTTCGCCCAGAACCCCCGACCCCCTACATGAACATACACCTGAAAGATAGCATACAGCTACTCAGATTTGTACACATGCGGTGGCTATGATTCCTTGCAAAAATTATACTCCAAGTCATTAGGGCCACACTGCAGCCACAAGCCAAAAACATGCAGTAGAGGACTGTGAGCAGGCAGGTAAGCGTGTCTTATTGAAGAAAAGAGACATAGCATGCCTCTTCTGCAATGAAAAGTTGCCTGCTCGCAGTTTTTTTACATTTTAGGTTTAGTTCCACTTTAACTGGTGAGGCAAATGTGATGGCAGCCAAAGAGCTTGCATCTTCAAAAACAAGTCAGCCATAGCATATCTCATACTTTTATCCAACCAGGTTCTGAAGCCCGTTAGAACATTAGCAATGAACACTTCATTTCATCATCTAAATGTTAATTTATTTTCAGTTTCTTTCTCGTAACATTCAATTAGTTAGCCACACTGTAAGTTACAAGAAAATATGGAAAATGAATGTTTTGTTCCTAATGGAACACAGAAAGAACAAGTCATTCCAGGACTTTATAGAACAAGGGGACATTGAGAGAATGACAATGTGTGGCTCAACCTTACAATATTATCTGAACTTTTCACTGAAGAATGTTCTGTTAATTTACATCGATCAGCTATAACATTAAAGGGGGGGAGGGTAAAAAATGTGCATTTATTATTTTTGATTGCAGGAGCCTGTAAAGCATTACACCAGCAATCAGTGCCATGAATGTCTCCTGCAGACCTGTCAGTATATCTACTTGCCTGTACGGGCAAGCAGATATACTGACAGGAAGTATCAATGAACTACTACTGCACTGCTAAGGCTGTTGGACTTTTAAAAAGTGACAGCTAGTACGGGGAACTTCTTCCGTACTTCTGTCAGGGGGGGGGGTACAGCGGCTACAGCACTAGAAACATGTTACATATTGCACCCTAAAAATGAGTGGAACATGTAACATGTTCCCAAAGGCGAATTTATCCTTTAAGACCACCCACCTAATATTGAGTAGGTCACCCTTTTGCGGCCAAAATAGCCCTGACCCATCAAGGCATGGGCTCCACCTAGACAAACTATTACACTACCTCCACCAGCTTGCCTTTTTCCCAAAGTGTATCCTGGTGACATCTCACACCTGGCTATCCACATGATGTAAAAAAAAAATACATTTTCATCAGACCAGGCCACCTTCTTCCATTGCTCTGTTGTACAGTTCTGATGCTCAGATGCCCATTGTAGGTGTTTTGGGCTGTGGACATGGGTCACCATGGGCACCCTGATCAGTCTTCAGCTCTACAGCCCCATACGCAATCTGTGATGCGCTGTGTGTTTTGACACCTTTCTAATAGAACCAGCACTAATATTTTCAGCAATTTGATCTATAGTAGCTATTCTATTGGACTGGACTACAAGGTCAACCTTCGCTTCTCACGTATAGCCTTAGCCACTCATAACCCTTACCAATTTTCCTGCCTTGGACCACTTTTGGTAGGTCCTGACCACTGCAGATCATGAACATTTCACAAGAGCTGCAGTTTTCGAGTAGCTCTAACCCAGTTGTCTAGCCATTACAGTTTGTCCCTTGTCAAAGTCGCTCAAATCCTTAGCCCATTTTTTCAGCTTTCAGCACTTTGTTCTCTGTTTCATGGCAACTGTTTGAGGAGATTGAAAACAGTATTGACTGGGGTGGTTGGGCGCCATCAGTTTCTGGCTCTGCCAAAGTGGCCTTTCCCATGCTGAATTTTAGAGTTCATTGAATACTATATACCCATTGTGTATTTCTGGATTTAGTTGAAGTATGCAACAAAATGCATGCGCACAACAACATGTCTTTAAGTCTTCAGCACATTCACAATTCTAAGTGTTCCTTGAAGTGTATTTAAACCCAAAACAATATATTGCAGCTTGGAAGTCCTTTGATGTAGTGGCTGCATTAGTTTCCTTTTTTCAGCCTTCTATCACTTTATTTTCACCTGCTGATGCTGCATTTTCTGTCCCAGTGCAACAACACTCACTACTGCACTCGATGAAAGAGTAACGTTGCCACCATAGGCTGCTTTTCCCTTCCCTTCTCTCCATTACGTAGAGGGACATTGCATTGTATTTCTCAGAAGACAGTTATGAAGTTGACAACATTATTTGAGATTTCAAGTCAGTCCACAGGAAGTTACAAAGATATAAAATTTCATTACTGACAGGATCAACGGGTGTTTGTCTGCACTTGCTAAAAATTCACTTTGCCTTAAAAAGAAAACTAATGCAGACACTACATCTACGGACCTGTAAGCTGCTATAGATTACATTTTTATTTTTTTAGTTTAGATACAATTATACAAAAGATTCCCCTGTACAGTGGAGAAGTCATAATTAGAGATGAGCGAATTTCTCAAAAATTCGATTCGGCTGATTCGGCGAATTCCAGTATGAAATTCGATTTGATGCAAATTAATTCGCTACGAAGTTAACTTATTAAAAGGGTTTCTAGGCTTCAGAGAGCCTTTAAATTAGTGCAGAACACTGTACCTTTAATTTAAATGCCCTTGGAGATGAGGAAGGAGAAGGAGAAGGAGAAGGAGAAGGATGAGAAGAAGGAGAAGGAGAAGGATGAGAAGAAGGAGAAGGATGAGAAGAAGGAGAAGGATGAGAAGAAGGAGAAGGATGAGAAGAAGGAGAAGGAGAAGGATGAGAAGAAGGAGAAGGAGAAGGATGAGAAGATGGAGAAGGAGAAGGATGAGAAGAAGGAGAAGGATGAGAAGAAGGAGAAGGAGAAGGATGAGAAGAAGGAGAAGGATGAGAAGAAGGAGAAGGATGAGAAGAAGGAGAAGGAGAAGGATGAGAAGAAGGAGAAGGATGAGAAGAAGGATGAGAAGAAGGAGAAGGATGAGAAGAAGGAGAAGGATGAGAAGAAGGAGAAGGATGAGAAGAAGGAGAAGGAGAAGGAGAAGGATGAGAAGAAGGAGAAGGAGAAGGATGAGAAGAAGGAGAAGGAGAAGGAGAAGGATGAGAAGAAGGAGAAGGATGAGAAGAAGGAGAAGAATGAGAAGAAAGAGAAGGAGAAGGAGAAGGAGAAGGAGAAGGATGAGAAGAAGGAGAAGGAGAAGGATGAGAAGATGGAGAAGGAGAAGGATGAGAAGAAGGAGAAGGATGAGAAGAAGGAGAAGGATGAGAAGAAGGATGAGAAGAAGGATGAGAAGAAGGAGAAGGATGAGAAGAAGGACAGTTCTGTGACAGTTTCTGTCTATTTCTGACAGTTCTGGGACATTCACTCCATACAGCGGTTTCAACCGCTGTATGGAGGGAATGTCATAGAACTGTCAGAAATAGACTATTTCTGACAGTTCTGGGACATTCCCTCCATACAGCGGTTGAAACATTGTATCTATTTGTTTCCATAAATGGATCCATTTATGGAAACAAATAGATACAATGTTTCAACCGCTGTATGGAGTGAGTGTCCCAGAACTGTCATAAATAGTCTATTTCTGACAGTTCTATGACATTCCCTCCATACAGCGGTTGAAACCGCTGTATGGAGTGAATGTCCCAGAACTGTCATAAATAGTCTATTTCTGACAGTTCTGGGACATTCACTCCATACAGCGGTTTCAACCGCTGTATGGAGGGAATGTCATAGAACTGTCAGAAATAGACTATTTCTAACAGTTCTGGGACACTCACTCCATACAGCGGTTGAAACATTGTATCTATTTGTTTCCATAAATGGATCCATTTATGGAAACAAATAGATACAATGTTTCAACCGCTGTATGGAGTGAATGTCCCAGAACTGTCATAAATAGTCTATTTCTGACAGTTATGGGACATTCACTCCATACAGCGGTTTCAACTGCTGTATGGAGGGAATGTCATAGAACTGTCAGAAATAGACTATTTCTAACAGTTCTGGGACACTCACTCCATACAGCGGTTGAAACATTGTATCTATTTGTTTCCATAAATGGATCCATTTATGGAAACAAATAGATACAATGTTTCAACCGCTGTATGGAGTGAGTGTCCCAGAACTGTCATAAATAGTCTATTTCTGACAGTTCTATGACATTCCCTCCATACAGCGGCTTCAACCGCTGTATGGAGTGAATGTCCCAGAACTGTCATAAATAGTCTATTTCTGACAGTTATGGGACATTCACTCCATACAGCGGTTGAAACATTGTATCTATTTTTTTCCATAAATGACATTCTGCAGATACACTTAGAGGAGCGCTGCAGATACACTTTTTGCCGGCTTGGAATTATTCTTATTTTCATCCTACTTCTTCTTCTTCTTCTTCTTCATCCTCATCCTCTTCTTCTTCTTATGAGGATGAGGATGAAGAAGAAGAAGAAGAAGTAGGATGAAAATAAGATTAATTCCAAGCCGGCAAAAAGTGTATCTGCAGCGCTCCTCTAAGTGTATTTGCAGAATGTCATTTATGGAAAAAAATAGATACAATGTTTCAACCGCTGTATGGAGTGAATGTCCCAGAACTGTCATAAATAGTCTATTTCTGACAGTTCTGGGACATTCACTCCATACAGCGGTTTCAACCGCTGTATGGAGTGAATGTCCCAGAACTGTCATAAATAGTCTATTTCTGACAGTTCTATGACATTCCCTCCATACAGCGGTTTCAACCACTGTATGGAGTGAATGTCCCAGAACTGTCATAAATAGTCTATTTCTGACAGTTATGGAACATTCACTCCATACAGCGGTTGAAACATTGTATCTATTTTTTTCCATAAATGACATTCTGCAGATACACTTAGAGGAGCGCTGCAGATACACTTTTTGCCGGCTTGGAATTATTCTTATTTTCATCCTACTTCTTCTTCTTCTTCTTCTTCATCCTCATCCTCTTCTTCTTCTTATGAGGATGAGGATGAAGAAGAAGAAGATGAAGAAGAAGTAGGATGAAAATAAGATTAATTCCAAGCTGGCAAAAAGTGTATCTGCAGCGCTCCTCTAAGTGTATTTGCAGAATGTCATTTATAAAAACAAATAGATACAATGTTTCAACCGCTGTATGGAAGGAATGTCCCAGAACTGTCAGAAATAGTCTATTTCTGACAGTTCTGGGACATTCCCTCCATACAGCGGTTTCCGGCAAAAAGTGTATGTGCAGAGTTCCTCTATTCTGCAGATACACTTAGAGGAGCTCTGCAGATACACTTAGAGGAGCTCTGCACATACACTTTTTGCCGGCTTGGAATTATTCTTATTTTCATCCTACTTCTTCTTCTTCTTCTTCATCCTCATCCTCATCCTCTTCTTCTTCTTCTGAGGATGAGGATGAGGATGAAGAAGAAGAAGAAGAAGTAGGATGAAAATAAGATTAATTCCAAGCCGGCAAAAAGTGTATGTGCAGAGCTCCTCTAAGTGTATCTGCAGAATAGAGGAACTCTGCACATACACTTTTTGCCGGCTTGGAATTATTCTTATTTTCATCCTACTTCTTCTTCTTCTTCTTCATCCTCATCCTCTTCTTCTTCTTCTGAGGATGAGGATGAGGATGAAGAAGAAGAAGAAGAAGTAGGATGAAAATAAGATTAATTCCAAGCCGGCAAAAAAGTGTATGTGCAGAGCTCCTCTAAGTGTATGTGCAGAGCTCCTCTAAGTGTATCTGCAGAATAGAGGAGCTCTGCACATACACTTTTTGCCGGCTTGGAATTATTCTTATTTTCATCCTACTTCTTCTTCTTCTTCTTCTTCATCCTCATCCTCTTCTTCTTCTGAGGATGAGGATGAAGAAGAAGTAGGATGAAAATAAGATTAATTCCAAGCCGGCAAAAAGTGTATGTGCAGAGCTCCTCTAAGTGTATCTGCAGAGCTCCTCTAAGTGTATCTGCAGAATAGAGGAACTCTGCACATACACTTTTTGCCGGCTTGGAATTATTCTTATTTTCATCCTACTTCTTCTTCTTCTTCTTCATCCTCATCCTCTTCTTCTTCTTCTGAGGATGAGGATGAAGAAGAAGAAGAAGAAGAAGAAGTAGGATGAAAATAAGAATAATTCCAAGCCGGCAAAAAGTGTATGTGCAGAGTTCCTCTATTTCTGACAGTTCTCTCACAGCTTCTTCACATGTACAGCGGTTGAAACATCTGTATCCTAAATGGAAACTAATAGATACAATGTTTCAACCGCTAAACATGTGTTCCTTCTGTCAGAGAACTGTCAGAAATGGCGGAGCTCACTGCAGGGACACTTTTGCCGGCTGATCGGGAAATATTCGATTCGCGCACCCGAAGTAGGCAAAATTTCGTATTCGACGCGAATCGAATATTTCCTGAAATTCGACTCGAATTCCGGTTCACCTGGTTCGATTCGCTCATCTCTAGTCATAATCCATGCTCCATGCTGACTGGAGAGCAATAGCTGTAACTGTGCTAGAGGTATGTAGGACAATTGGTGATATCCCACAAATACTGCAATAATCCTCTTTGGCCTGCTGCCAGCAGAGTGGATTTTGGAGCAATACTGGAACAGCAATTAAAGAAAACCAAGTAAAGGAATTAAAATTTATAATGTAATGCATTTTCCATAATGTTTAATAAAATAGGCTACAGTTGGGCTTTACTGCTTTTATTTCCAAATTACTTGGATTTGAACCCAATTATATTCTAATTGCTATACTATATGGTATGTTCCCCTTAGAATGTATCTATAGATCTACATAGTCCCAGTCTTTCCTATTCCCTTTGCCATTGATCTTTTTTTCTTTTAGTGGAAGGTGACAGATTTTTTCCCACCTGTACTTTGAATTAAATACATTTTATCCTGCTCTTTACCAAAAGGGCAGGTTCTCTTTTATATCTCACCTTGACTTTTTTCCAGATATAGTATAATTTTACTGTAGTTCTGATTTTCATTAGAAAATGCAGTCACCATACAATAAATAAAAAGCTCAGCGTCAATTTAATTAGTTCTGAAATTGTATTTTCAACAAAGTAAGTACACTACCTTTGATAAAAGTTTGATAAAAGCTAAAGAACTTGTTGAGTATAATATAAAAAAGTGTTAACAAACAATTGTGTTAAAAGAAATATATACTGTGGAAAATATAGAGAATGTCATTGCTAACCTCCTTACAAAAATATAGGTTGCCTGACTATTTCTGGTTTCAATACTACAAGACATTAACCTATAACAAATATGCACGATAGGAAAGTCAGAATGATGTTGTAACTCCTGATCTGCACAGTGTTACGAGCCAATGACTTAGATGTACGGAAGCTACTGGATCAGCATGACAGCAAAGGATCTATTCATTTTGGAGAGAGATCAGCAATGGCTGCCCCCATGTTATCTCACTACAGGTCTTCTTTAATAAAGAGGTATGATACATGTGTTTCCCATTAGAGTTACATTTATAGTTGTTGCTGATGTGAAGATCTGGTAAAATAGTGTTGGAGAAGTAGGCTGGCAATAAGGAAAGCAAGATCAGTCGACTAAGGAGAAGGAAGGCAAGATCAGTTGACTACAGAGAAGGAAGGCAAGACCAGCTGACTTAAGAAAAGGAAAGCAAGATCTGTTGACTGGAGAAAAGGAGTGTGGGATAAATAGACTGAGGAAAAAGAGGGTGGAATGGGTAGACTGAGGAGAAGGGAGGTGGGTTAAGAAGATCAAGAAGAAGAAGACGGGAGGGATGATAAATTACTGGGAGGGGCTGGGCATAACCCAACTGTTTTGGTCCATGTTGTAACCAATGATAGAATACATGGTATGTGGAGGCTCCTTAAGAATCAATTTAAAGAATTAGGCTGCAAGTTGAAGGGAAGGACCTCCAAGGTTATATTCTCTGAAATATTACCTGCGCCATGCGCAACTCAGTACATACAGGGAGATTGGAGAACTAAATGCACGGCTAAAGACCTGGTGTTACAGGGAACCTATATGCTAGAGATGGTTTGCACCTAAATGGAAGGGGGTCTGCTCTGCTGGGGGAGAGGTTTATGGGATGGCTGGAGGAGTATTTAAACTAGGATCAAGGGGGGAGGGAGAATTAGATTATATTGGGGTAGACAGATCAGACAGGGGTCAGTACTTATTGATGGGTGGAATGGGGAAAGATGGGGGGAGGGCTATGACAGGTGATAAGAAGGTTCCCATGTTACAAACAACCAGTGGAATTGGTACAATTTGTATGAAAATAAAAAATATGAAAAATATGTGTGCATAAATTGTCAATGAATTAAAGTGTTTGTTCACCAATGCCAGAAGTCTGCCAAGCAAAATAAGTGAGTTGGAAGCTTTGGTGCATGAAGAGAACTATGATTTAATTGGTATTGCTGAATCTTGGCTTCATTCTTCACATGACTGGGCTATTAATATTCCTGACTATGTTCTCTTTCAGAGAGACAGGGTAAAAGGAAAGGTGTTGGTGTCTGTCTCTATGTGAGAAGTGATCTCAGAGTGAGTGTGAAAGAGAAGCTAGTTAGTCTAGTGTGAAAGAGAAGCTAGTTAATGGAGAGTGTGATGAGGTTGAAGCATTATTGGTGGAACTGCACATGGGGGTACGTACTAAAAAAGGTAATCATTGGAGTTTGTTATAGGCCACCCTGTGCTAATGAGGAGGAGGAGACTCAGCTCCTTGCACAGATCAAAAGGGCTGCAAGGGCTGGGACAGTGATAATAAAGGGGGATTTTAACTACCCGGAAATTGACTGGAGTAATGGCACTGCAGGAACAGTTAAAGGGAAAACACTTATAAACCTACTACAAGACAATTTTATGTTACAGTTCATAGAGGCCCCAACTAGGAGTGATGCTGGACCTGGTAATCTGAAACCATACAAAGCTTATTGCAAATGTCCATATAAACGAACATTTGGGTAGCAGTGACCATAACATGATTTAATTTATTGTTAGCTATAAACAAGAAACACATACGGGACAAATAAAAATGCTCAACTTTAAGAGAGGTACTTTTCCAAGGCTGAGAGCTGGTCTCCAAGACTTACACTGGGAGGGAATATTGGCGTAGATGAACAAAACACAGAAATTAGAGTTCTTCAAAAAGACTATATGTGAACACACTGCAAAATATATTCCCATGGGCAACAAGTTTAAAAGGCTAAAAATCAAACCTATGTGGCTTACGGCCAAAGTTAAAAAAGCTATAATAAGAAAAGAATGTTTATTAAATATAAAGAAAAATGAAGGCTATCATCGATTAAACTTACAAAGAATATAACAGAATATGCAAAAAGGAAATCAAGGCTAATCAACGCAAAAATTGAAAACAAACGACAGATTGCAAAAGGTAGCAGGACAAACCTCAAACAATTTTGCAAATATATTAATAGTAAAAAGGTCAGGTCTGAGCATGTAGGCCCTTTACAAAATAATCTAGAGCGGGTGACTAGGGACAAAAAGAAAGCAAGTTTATTATATACCTTCTTCAGCTCTGTGTATACAAAGGAGCATGGGGGAGCTCTTGTCCATAATGGGCATGGTATTGACACAGCCCCAGATGATCCACATTGGCTCACAACTGATATGATCCAGAAATATTTAGACAGCATAAAGGTGAAAAAAGCACCTGGATCGGATGTCATTCACCCAAGCCATTGTTTATAATTTTTAGGAACTCTTTAATGACTGGCATAGTACCACTGGATTGGCGTAAGGCCAATGTGGTGCCTATATTTAAAAAGGGTCAAAATCTTTACCAAGTAATTATAGACCTGTTAGTTTAACTTCTATAGTTGGGAAGATACTGGAGAGTTTAATAAAAGACCACATAGATGAGTTCTTGCTGGAAAAAATATTTTAAGTAACAGACAGCATGGATTCATGAAAGACAGAAGTTGTCAAAACAAATCTGATTTCTTTTTATTAGAAGGTGAGCAAAACCTTGGACAGAGGGGTGGTGGTGGACGTGGTATACTTGGAAAGAGGGATGGTGGTGGACGTGGTATACTTGGACAGTGGGGTGGTGGTGGACGTAGTATACTTGGACAGAGGGGTGGCGGTGGACGTGGTATACTTGGATTTTGCAAAAGCGTTCCCCACACATGGCTAATGTGTAAGGTAAAGTCTACAGGCTTGGAAAAATCTGTATGTAAATAGATAGAAAACTGGCTAAAAGATTGTATTCAGAGAGTAGTGGTCAATGATTCATACTCTGAATGGTCTAGGGTTGTTAGTGGATTACCCCAAGGTTCGGTGATGGTACCCTTACTTTTTAATATATTTATAAATGATATAGGGTCTGGGATTATAAATACAGTTTCAGTCTTTGCAGATGACACCAAGCTGTGCAGTGGAATAACGTCCTTACAAGATGTCTGCAACTTACAAGCTGACCTCAATGCACTGTTTATTTGGGCAGCTATGTGGCAAATGAGGTTTAATGTTGATAAATGTAAGGTTCTGCACTTGGGGGCTAAGAATATGCATGCATCATACATACTAGGGGGCAGTGGCGGACTGACAACTCATGGGGCCCCCGGGCAATAGGGGATCATGGGGCCCCTGTGTCCTTGCCAAAACTCAAAAAAGCCTATGAAAAAGGTACCAGGGGCATCTCATGGGCCCCCTACTGACCCCGGGCCCTTGGGCAGTGCCCAAGTTTCCAAATGGTCAGTCCACCCCTGCTAGGGGGTACAACTGGGGTAATCAATGGTGGAGAAGGATCTGGGAGTTCTGGTAGATCACAAGTTTAATAATGGCATGCAATGCCAAGCTGCAGCTTCTAAAGTGAGCAAAATCCTCTCTTGTATTAAAGGAGATATAGACTCCAGAGAGAGAGAGAGACATCATATTACCCCAGTACAAATCATTAGTAACACCTCATCTGGAATATGCAGTTCAGTTTTGGGCAATTTACAAAAAGAACACTGGGGAACTGGAGAAAGTGCAGAGAAGGGCATCAAAACTGATAAGAACCATGGAGGAGCTCAGATATGAGGAATGAGTAAAGGAACTGAATTTATTCTCTCTTGAGAAAAGGAGATTAAGGGGGATATGATCAACATGTATAAATACATCAGTGGTTCATATAGTGAACTCGGTGTAGAGTTATTCACCCTGAGGTCATCACAGAGGATAAGGGGGCACTCTCTATGACTCGAGGAAAAGAGATTTAATCTCCAAATATGGAAAGGTTTCTTCACAGTAAGATACACAGACTATAACTGGATACTAACATTTATAGGTAAAGTTGATCCAGGGAATATCTGATTGCCTCTCGGGGGATCAGGAAGTGTAAGGGAATTCCTGTACGGCAACTGGCTAATAGAAATGCGCACACACAGGTGCACACACGAGGGAGCGTGCCCACTGTTTCTGGCACCAGACAGACTATTTAAAGGAAGCTTTTACTCTCTGTCAGTGCTGACTGGTCTTCAGCTAATTTCCTGTTTCCTGCTGTATCCTGTGTGTATCAGTTACTGACCAGGCTTGCCACTGACCTGCTCTTGGATTCTGTTTATGCTTCTGCTAATCGGTTTCTGATCCTGGCTTCCTCCTGACCTTGTCCCTGTCTGATGTTTCGGTACCTCATCGCCTGCTCGTTACTGACCCTGGCTATTACTCTGACTACACTTCTGGCTCCAGTTTGGCTCTACAGTCCTGCCGAGTGCCTGTCCTGGCTGTCATTACATCAGCTCCGGTTGTCACCGTGTGCTCCGGCCTCACGCTTATCAGAAGTTCCGGCAAGCCACGTACCCAGATCTTGCAGTTCCAGTGGAGTGCTTCCTTAACTTCAGCTTGCCGTTCCAGCATCTCCTCTTTTCCTGACTGGATGCCCTGTCTGATTTACCAAGGTTACATCACCAGTTGCAAGTTCCACAATCAATATCCACTGGCACTCGTGTTCCTCCTGTCCCTCGGCACCATCTGTTTCACCTTCAGTGGGGCCTGGGTTGGAGATACAAGAGAAGCTGACCACGTCAATTCAGACTTCTATCAGGTACGTGACAGGAAGGAATTTTTTCGCTGCAGGAGCAAATTAGATCATGCTTTGCTGGGTTTTTTGCCTTCCTCTGGATGAGCTGTGGGTATAAGATTATAACCATTTTTTTTTTTTATGGTTGAACTAGATGGACATTTGTCTTTTTTCAGCCAAACTAACTAACTGAATATGGATGAGATGATTGATGAAAAGATTGGTAGGATAAGCAGGTTGAAAAGAAGGGGGTGGGATGAGTAGTTTGAGGAGAAGGTGGATGGGATGAGCAGATTAAGAAGGAGGGTGGGATGAGCAGTTTAACCTCCCTGGCGGTATGATTATGTCAGGAATTTTGTGCTGAAAGCGGTACCATTTTTTTGAATGGAAATATGTAGTTTTTTATTGTAGGCTGTAATTTTTAGGAATAACTCACTGAAATCTATCCGAAAAAGAGTCTATTAAACATTCCGGATATGATAAAACTTGAAACATGAAATCATAAATTATAATTTAATAAATAATCATAAAAAATAATAATATAATAATAATAAATTTAATTCAATAATATAATCAAACCAAAAACACTGAAATTTGAAATACAGAGGCACATTCGCACATCGCTGAGCAAAGTCGCAAAATCGTTTTCAGTGTCTGATGACGAATTTCCCCACAAATCATTATCACTCAATTCTGCAAGTGGTTCTGATTTACTATCGCTGTTCTAAAACCGCTTTTGACGTAAAGGGACGCTTTTTGGACGCCATGGACTTTTCTAAGTTTCCAGGCAGAAAGAACAGTCAAAATGCAGGCAGGGCGCCGGACAAAGCAGTGGGGACAAAATGTATGTGAAATGCAGTGAAAAAGCAATGACAGCAAAAATGTCATTTTTTAAAAATTTCAAATTTCCCGCCGGTTCCGCCTCCCGAACGTTCCGACGTCACAGGGACCGGAACACGGAAGCCAGATGCCGGCATCCGCCGGAGGAGATGGACGGGGACGCTGCAGGGGACCCATCGTGGGAGCGAAGGACAAGGTAAGTGCTGCAGGGACCCCCAGAGAACGCTGCATGGTAAGCCCGAGTGTAGCTCGGGGTTACCGTTCTTGGTATAGAAATTCTACCCCGAGCTACACTCGGGAAAACCGCCAAGGAGGTTAAGGATAAGGTGGATGGAATGAGCAGTAGTTTGAGGAGAAGGAGGTTGGGAGGTGAGGTTTAAGATGAAAAAGAACATGAACAGCAGATTGGGACATTGGAAATTGGAGGGTTGGGTCAGTAGATAAGGGGAGAAGACAGGAGAAAGACCATGGCTTGAGTATATTTTGATAAAGAGCATGATATGAGCAGATTGACAAAGAGCATGGGATGTGTTGATTAGAGAAAAGGTATGTGGGCTGAATAACAAGAAAGGTAAAGGTTTGCAGGATGTCAGCACAATGGCTTAGAAACAGATTAGAGAAGACTTTATACTGGAAAAATTACCCGCTTGGAACTTTCCATCAGTAATAGATCTTTCTTCTCATAGTCACTGGATATGTAAAGTGATCTTCTATTGAGGGTTAGTTGCACTGCTTTTCTAGATCAAAGTACAGCACTGGCCAAAAGTTTTGAGAATGACACAAATTTTAATTTTCACAAAGTCTGCTGCTTCAGTGTTTTTAGATCTTTTTGTCAGATGTTACTATGGTATGATGAAGTATAACTACAAGCATTTCATAAGAGTCAAAGTCTTTTATTACAATTACATTAAGTTCATGCAAAGAGTTACTTCTTTTTCAAGACCTCTGCAATTCACCATGGCAAGCTTTCAATCAACTTCTGGGCCACATCCTGACCCTATTCTTGCATAATCAACACTTGGAGATTGTCAGAATCTGTGTGTGTGTGTGGGGAGGGGGGGATTTGTTTACCTCTTGAGGACTGACCACAAGTTCTCAATGGGATTAAGGTCTAGGGAGATTCCTGGCCATGGACTGAAACTTTCAATGTTTTGTTCCCAAGCCACTTAGTTATCACTTTTGCCTTGTGGCAAGGTGCTCCATCGTGATGGAAAAGGCATTGTTCGCCATCAAACTGTTCTTGGATGGTTGGGAGAATTTGATGTCAGAGAGTGTTTTTGTACCATTCTTTATTCATGGCTGTGTTCATAGGCAAAAATGTGAGTGAGCCCGCTCCCTTGGCTGAGAAGCAACACCACACATGAATGGTGTCAGGATGCTTTACTGTTGGCATGACACAAGACTGATGGCAGCACTCACCTTCTCTTCTCCAGACAAGGCTTTTTCTGGATGCACCAAACAATCGGAAAGGAGATTCATCAGAGAAAAAGACTTTACCCCAGTCCTCAGCAGTCCGATCCCTGTACCTTTTTGCAGAATATCATTCTGTCCCTGATGTTTTTTCTGGAGAGAATTGGCTTCTTTGCGGCCCTTCTTGACACCAGGCCATCCTCCAAAAGTCTTTGCCTCACTGTACGTGCAGATGCACTAACATCTGTCTGCTTCCATTCCTGAGCAAGCTGTGCACTGGTGGTGCCTCGATCCCGCAGCTGAATCAACTTTAGGAGATGGTCCTGGCTCTTGCTAGACTTTCTAAGGCTCCCTGCAGCCTTCTTCACAACAATTGAACCTCTCTCCTTGAAATTCTCGATGATCCGATAAATGATTGATTTAGGTGCAATCTTAGTGGCAGCAATATCCTTGCCTGTGAATCCCTTTTTGCGCAAAGCAATGATGATTGCACGTTTCCTTGCAGGTAAACTAATATTTGTGTCATTCTCAAAACTTTTGGCCAGGGCTGTACAGGTTTTTTTCTAGAAATCATGGGTATGTGTGTGGTTATATTTTCATATGAAGATGTATTCCTTTTTCATAACTTTTCTGAGCAGCACCCTTTTAAAATCAATAACAATATCTAATTTAAATCTTTTTTTTAACTGTATTGTGCCTATTTTCCTAAAAATAACTGAAAAACATTAAGATAAACAGGCTGTAGCAAAATGAAGAGAGACTTGTAAGCCTCACTTGAATTGACTTTCAGTTGAAATAGGCATTTTCCATCGTTTTAGTGTAGTATGTTTAAATATTATTACTGATCAAAGATGTTGTATTAGTTGTTCAATCGGAGTAACAGTGCAGAGGAAGTCAATGCAGAACAGGAGCATGTAGCCTGTGTACTCGGGCCAGAAAACTTGCTAGGCCTTTGAATAAGACTTGGGGTAATAAGGTCATTTCCCAGACTAGCCTCAGGAACTTTAGCTTATATTAGGATAAATTGAAGGAAGTGCATGTGCTTAATGGGTACTTCCTTTGTACCTGCTATACTGAAACTGAAAATAGAAAAAAGGGAAGAAAGTTAGAGTAATAAAGGTGTGGTCTGCAGGGATTTTGGAGTCTGTACGAGCCACAGACAGACAAGGCCATAGATCTGCTACACATTAAATGGCCCATTTTAGTGTGTGGGCTGGTGTGAATGAGCCATAAAGGTTTGAAAGCATCTAAAAGGAAGGAAAAAGGGGAAAATGGATACACTGTTCTATAATACACTGCTCTTGGTGTTCTAGAAAAGAGCAAGAAGGAACAAGTAGATGAATGCATTGTTTTTTTAAATCTGAGTGCATGGGTATTGTTTTTTTTTAAAGTCTGAGTGCATGGGTGTAAATCATTATAAGTGCCAATGGGACTTTGTTTGCTTCAGAAATACTTCTTGCTCCATACAGTTTTATGGGAGTGCAAAATCAGCTTGATGCAGTTCAAATACAGTTCAGCTGCAGGTCAAACACACCTGCAGTAACATCTCAATGATTTCAGAAGCCTCTCAAACTGATATTAAAAGCAACCTGGTTTTGCTCATCTTTAGAAACAGGCTCTTAGATTTATTTGTTTTTTTTATTACTTTTCTGAGCAGCAACCTTTTAATATAAATAAAGTATCTAATTTTACATCTTTTATCTATGTTTGTGCAATCTACCTTAAAATGGCTGCAGAACTTTTAGATAAAAAGTGTTATAGCTTTAAAGTGACTCATGAGCCCTGAGGTCTAAATTTCAACATGTGGAAGGATCCTCCACAAACGCTAACGAGAAATCAGATGTAAATTTCATTTTTTCTTTCTTTATATTTTTTAGGAAATACATAATGCTGATTCTGGTTTAGCAGCCTGAGCAGCCTGAGCTACATTGTTATATGTTAGAAGATTTGTTTAGACCAGCCTTTCTCAACGCTTTTCAAGGAAGCTTTGAAATCATTTTTTGGTCTCAGGGAAACAATGCTAAAATCAATTCATTGGTGGTCAGTGGAAAAATGACCTTTACAATAGACACAATGTCATCCTTACCAGCGTGCGGTATAATGTGGCTGGTTCTGCCACGTAGCTTTGGACACGGTACTATCCAGGCACCATTGGTTTGAAGGTTATCCAGCCACAGCTCAAGAAACCCCAAGCAAACCCTTGAGGAAACCCAAGGTCCCATTAAACCATGGTTGAGAATGGCTGGTTTAGACTGTTCAAGTGTTTCTCACAATCTGTTCCCTGCAGACTTGTGGGCAGGGCCAATTGGTTAGTTGTGGCCAAGGTGGAGAAGAGCCACGCTGAGACCAAATAGATTATTACAGTTATTATTTGGTTAAGTGGAAGTAAGGCCTCATACACACAATGAGAATATCGGATGAATGATTGACCTTTTTTTTTTGCATGCTAGTCTCATATCAAAAGTGAAGAGGTTAATAATGTTACAAAAATTCTTGTACGACAGAATACAAATTTGAAAGTGATGTATTTTATTGTATTTTTAGACAAAAACTGTACTGGTTAAACGAAAAATCGTACGATCTGGTGTCGTATGAGAAAAACATTCGTGCTTGTCCCTTTTAATAATTTTGGACAAACAGTGCGTACTATCATACAATAACTTCAAAGGCTGTATTTTTCATATGATATTCTGATCGTGTGTACTAGGCTTAACAAGTAACAGGTGGAGAAGAGTGACAAGGTATTTGCCTAACAGTCGCAAGCAAGTTGGTAACAGCATTTCACTGACACAGGAGTCACAGGTAAAGATACTCTCAGCAATGTTATTGGCAGAGCGGCATATTACCAGTACTTATAGTGTCAGCTTGATGAGGCTTACATTACTGGAATGGTATCTGGTTGAAGGGGGGCAGGTGTTTGGCAGGGTGGCAGTATAAGCTGCACTGAGCAGAGCGATGTCTAATCCTTATCACCAACTCCAAAGCCAGCTAAGGTGTCGCTATCCTGTCAATCCTCAGGAACCATTCCCTAGGAATAGATGCTCTGTCCCTTGCCATTGTGAATCCTATCCCCTGCCTATCCATGTCACACATGCACGCCAACTACAGCGGGGCACTACCCTCACCAAAAATAGCCACAGAGGTCACCCAGTATTGCAGCATCCAACTGAACCACTGCTCCCCAGGTGACACCTATGGAGGCTTCAGAGGAACAAAGCTCCTCTAATCCACCAATTCCTCCAAAGTTGTCAGCAACACAGTGGCACCTACAGAGGGGAGGGTGAACTGCACCTCCCTACAGACTGGATATACTAATGATTAATTAGACAATATCACATGGACTACTATACAGTATGTAGTATAGTATAGTTAGTATATAGTATGTGTAGATTTTATTGATTGTTTGTGATTATTATTTTTTAAACATTTTAACAGGAAAGCCTCTTTAAAGCAGCCCATAGCCCTGCATTGGATGTTAGGACACTGAGAGACAGTCCACTGCCAGAGGGAAGTAGAGAGAAGAACTGGGGGAGCAGAAGATTGATAAGTAAAACTGCTTTTTTCAACCCTATAGACCTAAACAAGCTTAAAACCCTTGCAGTGTGGATAGTAAAAAGTATACCTTATGGCACCGCTCCAAGCTATAGATGGAAGGAAAAAGATCCCCCGACTGGCAAGTGAAAAGAGCAATTTCAGTGTTAGCCAATGCAAGTGAAGGAATGGACACTGCTCAACTGACCCCAAGAGTCCAAATGTCGAGGAATGCCCTCAGCCGCCATTCTTCCCATACCCTCTGACACAGGGGCGGACTGACCATTTGGAAACTCGGGCACTGCCCGAGGGCATGGGGTCAGTAGGGGGCCCCATGAGATGCCCCTGGTACCTTTTTCATAGGTTTTTTTGAGTTTGGGCAAGGACACAGGGGCTCCATGATCCCCTATTGCCTGGGGGCCCCATGAGTTGTCAGTCCGCCCACTGGCCTTGGTCACAGAGCCAAGCCACGAGGGTGGGGTGAAACGTATCAGAGGGTGTAGTCAGAATGGTGGCTGAAGCCATTCCTCAACATTTGGACTCCTGGGGTCGGTTGAGCAGCCTCCATCCTTGCAGTGTGGGGACAGCATGGGGGCAGCATTTTTCCTTTCCCCAGACATAAGCTTTAAAGCTAAACTCCAGACAAACAAATGCACCGCCAATAAGTAAACATATATAAACTGTTTTACCTGCACAAATTTTTGTTGTTTTTATCTATCCATTAATGAAACACAATGGATAGGTAGACATAACCCCATTGCAGCCAGGTGGATGACACCATTTACAGTCTCCACCCACATCCCTCTGCTCACTCAGCATCTACTAGTACATGTTGTGCCTCCCCTGGAGAAGCCGCTGGATATAATTTCTCTGTGTAATTGGAGAGTAAACACAATCTATTTGAACAGCAAGAGCACACAAGCAAGGAGGCAATATATTTTGTATGGAGGGAATAATAGCATTTACCAAATGCCTCACACCCTATGAGGGAGTAGACTCACGATTTTGAGGACAAACCTCTAAACAACAGATTTTCACTTGTCTTCCTGAAAGTGTCCTTGGGTAACAGCCACTCTCAACAGGATCCTTGACCTACTCAGTTACTGTCTCCAGCAGTGGAATTCCAAATGCACTTAGGGGGCTATCTCCAGTGATGGGGTACCTTGCAGATAGGAAGCTCTGTTTCCTCCCTCCTCTGCTCTGTCCAGCTCCTCTTCTCTCTTTAGATAGAAGCCACTAAATGGCTGTCCCAAGTGGTCTCCTTAAAGATGGCCGCTACATTTCTATATTATTGAATGATCAACTAATGGTCTTAACCACTTGCCCTCCTGAGGATTTACCCCCCTTCCTGACCAGGCCATTTTTTGCCAATACGTGTAAACTAATTTGTTTACGTGAAAGTTATAGCATTTACAAATGGCGGTATAAATACTGAAAAAATTTTTTTCACTAGTAATGGCGGTGATCAGCGACTTAAAGTGGGACTGCGGTGGGCATACTGACACTTGGGGGAACTGACTTGGTGTCACTGACATCCCCATTGACTCCAATACAGTGATCAGTGCTAAAAAAAGCACAGACACTGTACTAATAGCACTGGGCAGGAAGAGGTTAACATGAAGGGCGATCAAAGGGTTAACTGTGTGCTGTGTGTGTTTAACTGTGGGGCTGTGTGTTTGTGCTCACTGTAATCACACTGCTTTGCATGGCTGTGCTATGCACAGTCATCCAAAGCAGTGTGCACAAGCTGACAGGGAGGAGAACTTTTTTTGTTGGAGATGCTCGGCAATCACCGGGTGTTGGCGAGTAATCACCGGCCAGGACCCGGTGATTGACAGTCGCAGCCGCGAAAGGTAGCGCAGGTAGTGCACATGCGCCCCTCTACCCGGGAGTGCAAAATCACACATATATATGTGATTTTGCACACCCGTGCCATCCTGTAGCAGTATTTCTGCTATAGGGCGGTCAGGAAGTGGTTAAGATGACTGCTGCATTCATACACAAGCAACTGTTCAACTGAACTCTGTCAATTCCACAGAAGAATAATGCAGCAACATCAGGAGGAAAAGCAAATGTCTGAAGCAAATATAGTCCTGGCTATACACACCTAACTGACTCCCAGTCTTTCCCACCCCTCTCCTAGTCTTAGTTCTGCCATGAAGGTGATTGCAAGAGGATGATGTCAAGTCAAAAGCAAGTTACACTGATTGCTTCAAAAAATAAAATAAATTAAAGTATATGTAAACCCTCACCTTGTAAAACAACCCATTCAGTTTCCAATAGAAATGAAAGGCAAAACATTTGTGTATAGATATAAAAAACATTTTAAATATTCTATTTCCCTTTTTTTAATGCGATCACTTGCCCTCTGTTCTCAGTTGCACAGAGATGAGGAGGAGGAGAAACAGCAATACACTGATCTTCCCAGTGAATGGCTGTGCAACGGGGGGGCTGTCAGCAGTCTGATCATTGGAAGAGAGCACACTGAGTTAGCTATAGAACTGACCATGCTGTGCTCCCCTGCTTAATGTAGTCAGTTTTTAATAGGAAAGCAGAGGGACTGGCAGGAACACCAGGGATTTCACACAGAGGAAGCAATACAAAGAGAACAGGAGACTTTTTCATACAAGTACATGGTTCAGCAGGCATATATCAGGAATATGAAATTTTGGATTTACATATTCTTTAAATGATGTATTAATGAATATATAGTTGCATTAATGTGGGTATTTTCAATCTACCTTTAAATTCTACATATGCAAAAAAAAAATCCCTAGATCCTTTGCCAGCCTTTGTGAATGAGAAGTCTAAAATTGTGACAACTAGGCCTTATGCCATTGTATTATCATTTATATAGCTATCACGTATTCTGCATAGCTGTGCCACAAAGATCAAACCTGGCTTTCTGCAGAGTGCGGTTGATCGGCAGGGCTATATATTTTTTTTTTTGTGCTCGTTTTTTTCAAGAAGTGATATGACTTCAGTCCAGTTTTACACAGGATTGATGCCAAAAGTCTTGTTATCAATCAATCAATCATCTACAAGAGCCAATAGTGCTCACCTCAGGACCACACAGCTCTTAATTCCTCTGCCTTAGATTAAGACATTTTTTGATGTGTGGCTGACTGCTGTCTGCGGTGAAAGATTCCCTCTCTCTACCTTCCTCTAGCAGAGCATTTATCAGACGCAAGTGGCTTGCTGCAGAACAGTATTGATCACCGCCTGACTTGTGTATATTTTTTAGGCCTGGTTGGGAAACAGCAATGTTGTTCATCAGCAGGGTCGCGTTCTCTGGGGGAAGGGAGGGGGGAGTCTCATAGACCTGAGAAGTCTAGCTGTCACTATTATAAGTTGGAGATAACCCTAGAAATGATACATTATAACTTTTGCAGCACAGAAAATATGTTACAAATGTTTCCAGACAAAAGTATATCTACATTTATTTAAAGGGAAGCTATTGTTTCATACAAAAATTAAAGGAACACTTTTAAAACACATCAGATCTCAATGGGCAAAAATCTCCAGCTGGATATGTATACTGACATGGACTGGAGAATGTGTTAGGAACGTAAGGATGCCCCATCGTTTGATGGAAATGAAAATTATCAACCCACAAAGGACTGAATTCAAAGACACCCTGAAAATCAAAGTGAAAAAATTATGCAGCAGGCTAGTCCATTTTGCTGAAATTTCATTGCAACAACTCAGAATGGTACTCAGTAGTTTGTATGACCCCCATGTGCTTGTATGCATTCATGAAAATGTCAGGACATGCTCCTAATGAGACGACGGATGGTGTCCTGGGGTATTTCCTCCCAGATCTGGACCAGGGCATCATTGAGCTCCTGGACAGTCCAAGGTGCAACCTGGTGGCATCAGATGGACCGAAACATGATATCCCAGAGTTGTTCTATTGGATTTAGGTCAGGCGAGCGTGGGGGCCATTCAATTCCTTCATCCTCCAAGAACTGCCTGCATACTCTCGTCATATGAAGCCAGGCATTGTTGTGCACCAGGATGAACCCAGGACCCAGTGCACCAGCGTAGGGTCTGACAATGGGTCCCATGATTTCATCCTGATACCTAATGGCAGTCAGGGTGCCATTGTCAGGCCTGTAGAAATTTGTGCATCCCTCCATGGATATGCCTCCCCAGACCATCACTGACCCACCACCAAAACAGTCATGCTGAACAATGTTACAGGCAGCATAACATTCTCCACGGCTTCTCCAGACCCTTTCACATCTGTCATATGTGTTTAGGGTGAACCTGCTCTCATCTGTGAAAAGTGAAGAGTGCCAGTGGCGGACCTGTCAATTCTGGTGTTCAATGGCAAATGCCAATCGAGCTCTATGATCCCGGGCAGAGAGCACAGGGCCCACTAGAGGACGTCGGGCCCTCAGGCCACCCACATGAAGTCTGTTTCTAAGTGTTTGGTCAGAGACATTCACTCCAGTGGCCTGATGGAGGTCATTTTGTAGGGCCCTGGCAGTGCTCATCTTGTTCCTCCTTGCACAAAGGAGCAGATACCGGTCCTGCTGATGGGTTAAGGACCTATGGCCCTGTCCAGCTCTCCTAGAGTAACTGCCTGTCTCCTGGGAACTCCTCCATGCTCTTGAGACTGTGCTGGGAGACACAGCAAACCTTCTGGCAATGGCACATATTGATGTGCCATCCTGGAGGAACTGGACTGCCTGTGAAACATCTGTAGGGACCAGGTATCGCCTCATCCTACCAGTAGTAACACTGACCCTAGCCAAACGCAAAACTAGTGAAAAACAGTCAGAAAAGATGAGTAGGGAAAAATGTCTGTGGTCTCCACCTGTAAAACCATCCCTGTTTTGGGGGTTGTCTCATTGTTGCCCATCTAGTGCACCTGCTGTCAATTTCATTAACACCAAAGCAGCTGAAACTTTTTAACAACTCCCTCTACTACTTAACTGACCAGATCAATATCCCAGGAGTTTAACTGACTTGATGCTATACTCTGATTAAAAAGTGTTCCTTTAATTTGAGCAGTATATTAAGGGGTTCAATCATTTATTCTCATTACGTAATTTATCATGATATCATTTGTATTGACCCATGTGATTTGTGGTATGCTAAAAAAACAAATACAAGAAGACTTATTTTTTCATGTAGTGAAAGCATTAGAAGCATTAGGAGCATTAGAGCTCACTCATTAGGTATGGGGCAGCGTGCCTCAGTGCATGAAATTGTGTGCATTGTGAATTGTGATAATGTGTGAATGGACCATATGGGACTAGCTGAGCTAATCATAGCTGTTGTAAGCTCTTTTCTGCTACCTTCCTCATGACCCATCTCTATAGCAATCCATAGATAGAAGCTGTAGAAACTCTTTGGCAAAATCAAGTTTACTCTGTTCTACTTTTACCATAAACATCCTTCATTCTGCATTCCCTATTGACCAGAATTTTTTTTTTTTATTGGTTGACCTTGGAAAAGGAGTCATGCTGTCATTGTTGGTTGATTTACTAAAGGCAAATGGCCTATTCGCTGAGCAATCAATTTCATCAATCAATTTCAGCTTCTGGGATATCTCTCCCTAAGTTAGCTGGCTAACTCACTTTTGAGTTCACTGTTAACTGGGTTTAACTCTGGAGATAAATACTTTTGTTCTGAGCAATAGTGTCCCCTTTTTGTATCTCCATCAGTAAAGGTGTCCAATCTTCTGCACACTTGATGGGGCCCTAGTTGGTGCTCATTAAGGTTCAAATCCTTCCTTGTGTAAGAGCAAGATTTCCTTAAGATGGTATAGTCACAAAAATATTCCCTTTTTGAGTAATATTAAAACTGGGTAAGGTCTCTTTAACCCAGAGGATGAAGGCAAGAAGTAGGTAAGATTGTACCCTTAAAGGTTGAACCCCTAAAGATGGTGAACTCGTCTGGTGAAGCAGGTTCCTTTGGAGTTGGAAGAGGCTTGAAATGAGATACTAATGTAATCCTGTCTACAGGGGCATGTGCGGTAGCCATAGTCCTGCAGTTTCAGGATGTTAGTGAAACACTAAGCAGTAGGCCATAATACAGAGTGAGCTAGGAAGTCTGGGCCTCAGTGTGAAAAGCTGTGGTGTAAGGTATACTGAACTGAACAACTGAACTACTGTCCCGATAGCAGAGTGGGCCGCGCCGTGCATCTAGAGTGAACTCCAAAGTGTACTTGACTTTCACTCTTGAGCTTCTGTACCCCTGTACAAGATGGGTACCTCGGTGGCTATGATCCACTCCCATTACTATGGGACGCAGACCAGTAGCAACATCTTCCTCACTGCTAGAGGCCGCCCCACCTGTAAAAGGTACACGCTACCGACAGGCTAGATAGTGTTTTCTTTTAATATCTTTTTAATAAATGCAAACAAATACTTGTTGATCCTGCCAGAAATCTTGTGAACTGACAATTTCCTGTGCTCTCTGCCTAGATTGCATGTTTTTCAGTAAAAATTGTTCCCAGATCCCCTCATGGACTACAGAACACCCCCTTCCGCCCTCATCATGTTATGCTCTGTAGTCCTGTCGAAGGGTGAGAGCACTTATTATCCATAGATGCAAAATGATTAGTGTTTATGCTGCAGTATATTACATTTCTGCTCTCAGCATTAAAGTGTTACTAAACCTAAACCCACAACAGTAAAATCAGATTGTATATGCAGTAAAGCATGCTTGTTAGACTCACTGTGAAACCTAGGGGGTTAATCCTTTGCATTGTGTAATAAGACTATTTGACCCTGTCTTCTCTGATCCTCCCCTTCTTCCACTGTCCCCATTCCATCTCCTGATAGAACAGAGCCTCGGGAGCAAGCTGCACATGCTGAATTTGGTGTGTATTGCTATACAGTTTTTTTTTCTTGGGAGGGTGCATATGATCAGCACAGGGTTAATCAGTGCTGTCCAGACAGATTATTTTTATAATTAGGAGTCCTGCAGCCTCAAATGGGAGAATGAAAAGTCCTTTAACCAGTGCTCTGCTGGGCACCGATAGAAGTAACAAGACTGCTCTATATGCTGATTAGAAAAGGTATGTAGCAGTTACAATGTACTAAAATAATTGCATTTCCATGTTCTGTGTACTGTGGGAGACCAGATATAATGAGTTCAGGGTCCTGGGTTTAGTAACACTTTTTCTACATGATCTATGTAACTGGGAGTGAAACATCAGTGTTGCCTACATATTTTGTACTCAGAAGTGTCCCTTCTTCCAATTCCCAAAAGGATTTAAGGTCAGGGTGTCCAACCTTTTGATATTCCTGGACCACCGTGGAAGAAGAGGAATTCTCTTGAGTCACACATAAAATACTCTAACAATAAGAATAGCTAATGAGCAGAAAAGTTGGGCAGATCACAAGTTGATCACTGATATAAATAATGTACCTATCGTTATTTTGTTTTTAGGACACATTCCTTGATACGCCTCGAATTTGAGGGCATATTTTTGCATAAAATTCCTTTTCAAATTGTAGTCTTTGAAAACTGTCACAAATTCTCTACAAAATAAGTAAAGTGCCTTTAGCATTTGCCTCTACAAAAAATTCTGTTATCTGTCCAATTGTCTTTGAACAACCCTCCTTCATTCACAACATTTCTTTTTTGGGATTCTGTTTTGTTTGGCGATGTGGAAGCCATTCTAGAATTAAAAGAAAAATAGATAAGGGGATTGGATTTCCACTACATATGTGCTTTGTGGGGAGATAGAGGGGAGGTTGTGGATGGGGGCTTTGCAGGGGTGCAATTGAAATCTGGGGGGCACTGTCCACCCCAGCCCCCTCTACATACACCCATGTGCCATTTACTTGACCAGAGCTAGCTAGGAGTCCCTGCATTCACTGCTGCCAGTGCTGTTACAAAAATGGCAGCCACCATCCGCCATGTGCATGTGGCTGGATTCTAAGTGCCAGTCACTGCAGCTGCTATGCTTACATGGCATCCCCAGTGTCCCTCCATACATGCCTGTGCCTAGCTTGTCTCTGCCAGTCGCCATGTCTTCTATGCTTGCACAGTATCCTTCCAGACATGCACAGGCTGCATGTTGAAAACTCTTGGGCCACATGTGGCCTGTGGGCCAAGGGATGGACACCCCTGTTTTAAGGTATGAAAAAAAAACCCAATCTTGCTTTTTCTGCAAGTTGACAACAGTGAGACATTCTTGACATCTGGTGACAATTTTACTTAACTTGTTACTTTAATGATACTTTCTCTTTTCACCCTTTCCAGAAACTAAAAAAATATAATAAAAAATACATAAAATATCCTCAACAAATTACTTGCAATTCAAAAATATGAAAATATTACAATCTCAAATCACCGACGGCTTCTACTTGTTCCTTCTTTTTTCCCTGTGTAGCTCATTATGTGCTTGTGCGTCTCTTTGCACCTTTTCAATATGTTGTAAATGATAAAAACATTCAATAAATATGTAAGCATAGAAAAGCACGGCAGAGTGATTCAGCCATTTTCTAGTCATTTGTGAATCATTACTTAGGTTCCTGTCAGTTAGGAACATCTGTGCTCTCACTACACAACAATAGCAATACAATTACCTTTTATACGTCTCTATATTCATCTTTTTAATCACAAGTCACTATAGATAAGTCACACAGCTCATTAAAGAACACATAACATAGATAAAACGCCTTGCTTTCATCTTTCATATGAGAGAGAGAAATGACAGCTACAAAGAAAACCTGACCTAAAAGTTAAATTCTTATTTTAGTTATGTTCAATATATGGGTTAAAGGTTGTCTTACTTTCCAGACCATTTTATTATTTACTCATTGAGATTGCATACAGAAATATTATTTTCCAAAGAAGAAACAAAAAATGATAGCCACGCTATAACTCCCATAAATATTGGCCAAGTCAATTTCAAGGTTAATCAGCACACAAGAAAAAGCTAAACAAAAAAAAAATGCATCAGCCACATAGGAATACATGCTTAACATATGTAAATGTAATCACTACATCTCGTAGAAGCTACATGTTAAATAATGTAATTTTACTAATTATTTTAAATACTTTATATCTGTAGTTTTGATTAAAATAATAGTAATGGCCCTGCTGTTAAGGTTCTTGTTCACGCACTTCCTGGTATGAGATGAGAATGTTTTGTCCTTGTGACCCATTTGTGCTCCAGCTTTATCCCCCTGTCATATGGTCTTCCAATGGAGGCTAAAAATATAAGGTCTAGGGTTTAAAGTGAAACCTAAGTGGAAGGCCAAAATGACTGGTGCTTGCATGAGATGCTGGAATTAAGTAGGCCTATCTTAGGTGTAGGTTTCTTTTTTTAAAGTAAGTTATGTGTTTGTTATTAGGCTGTATCTATGGCCAGGCCTGGACTGGCCTTAGGGCACACCGGGCATTTGCCCAGTGGGCCGGGGCCGCCGGGCCTGCCAGGCCTAAGAAAAGCGGACTGTTGATGACCGGCCGCACAGCAGGAGGTAAGCAGCGACCGTGGTCTGGACAGAGCTAACACAGACCATGGCCGCCACTCACCTCCTGCTGTGCGGCTATGCCCAAAGCAGAGCTGACCGGAGGAGTGGCAGTGACAGCTCTAGCGACAAGCTGGAAGCGCAGCCGAGGACACACAGACACCATCTCGGCTTGCTACTGCACACAGGCACACTGAAGGGACAACGGTGGCCTCTCTACTTCACCCACCGGCATACAGTGACAACTCGGCGGTGGATTGGGCTGTCTCTTTTCTGGGTGAGCTGCCTCTTTGCTGGGTGAGCTGTTTCTTTGCTGGATGGGCTGTCTCTTTGCTGGATGGCTGTCTCTTTGCTGTATGGGTTGTCTCATTGCTGGATGGCCTGTCTCATTGCTGGATGGCCTGTCTCATTGCTGGATGGGATGTCTCTTAGCTGGGCAGGATGTCTCTTTGCTGGGCAGTCTGTCTCTTTGCTGGATGGGCTGTCTCATTGCTGGATGGGCTGTCTTTTTGCTGAGCAGGATGTCTCTTTGCTGAAGAGGCTGTCTCTTTTCTGGATGGGCTGTCTCTTTGCTAGTTGGGATTTCTCTTTGCTATATGGGGATGTCTGTTTGCTGGATTGGGCTGTCTCTTTGCTGTATGGGGATGTCTGTTTGCTGGATTGGGCACTATGATATAAAGGGGAACACTCTGTAAAGGGGCACTGTAATCAATACGGTGTCCCCTTACATTGCAGTTCCCTTTATGTCACACTGCTCCTTTACATTACAGTGTGGAGGACAAACTCTGCAACTCCATGAATATTCCATCACCAACTACCCCGCGAAACCCCCCTCCCCCCCCCCCGGAAAAATTGGATGCTCAGTCTAAAATGCCCAGGCCAATTTTTTGGTCCCAGTTTGGGCCTGTCTATGACAAATTGGTGTGTAGTGCAGCTGACTATGGACCCACCTTACTTCTTCTTGGATGGGATAGCCACGTACCTATTGTTTGAAAATATTCCACCATACTTCTCAGACAGAATGTTTTGCCTAAGGCCTAATATAAAGAACAAAGGAATTTCCAGTCCAAGAGGCTTTTCAATGCCTTATTGCATAACATCATTTCAACACAATGTCGCTCTAGCACAGTTGTTAAGGTCACAGACACTTTTCAGTACATTCATCAGTATATGACTCACTGGCAGAAGTCCACAGTGCAGAACTCTTCTTTCTTTTCTTCTCATTACTTCCCATATGTGGTACTACGAGTGCAGATCACTTCAATGTCTCTTAAAACATGTACAGCCATCTTAACCATATGTTACACTTTCCTGACATAGGTGTTACTTACACAGGGTGTTCCTTCCCCACACACAAGGAAGATCCTCCATAGGTCCAGAGGGCATTCTAAACCAAGCTATGGGACCTGCTAGGTGAGGATTGAGGGGGTTGAGGTTTCTCTGAGTGTCCTCACTTACCACTCAACCACTTCAACCCTGCAGAAGGCTCCCTACTGCAGATACAGCACAGAACTGCATCTTTGCTGATCAGGGGTGTCCTGCTTCTATACCCCAAGTGCATTATACCCCTCCCACAGATGACATATAGTATAAAGGGGCACTATCTCCCATTACATCACTACAGAAGGAGCAACAATAAAGGGCACTAACACCTGTCAACCAGGGGCCTTTACATGTATGTTTTGTGGCAGATATACATGGTCGGACGTCTGTTTATACTTTGTTGTACTGGTGAATTATAGGTAATGTTTTGTACCTTTTTTTTGTATATGTAATAAATGGCTAAAATGGCCATGGAACTGCAAAAATAAGTAGTCATCTATTCATTTCTATGGGGTGATAAGAAAATGGTTGATGTTGAAGGTAAAACAAGGAATGCCTCATAGTCTAAAGCCTCTTATAGTCATATGTTTATTGCGTATGCATGGACCCTGCTGTTATTGTCAGAAAACTCACCTTGAGAAATGCCATACAGCCATCAGAAGAGTGCATTTAGACAGGAAGTGGTTTAAAAAAGGATGTAGGAGATTGGCAGTGCAGAGATATACAGTAAACTGCAATGAAAGAAGGTTTAAGCAATAACTTTATTTAAAATGAACATTGCAATTGGTTTAGATGCACAGTGCTTTACCAAACTATATATCATTCAGTTTGGGTTTGCTTTTACTTTAGCTGTTTATGATTACTGGAGGTGCTGTAGCTGGAGTGCATGGGGAGATGAAGAATGAGATTTGTGAGGTGTATGCAGACTATCAAGGCTGAACCATGGAGATGATAATGCAAACTTCCATGTTTAGGATCTTCATTAATGAATAAAGATTTGAATATAGCACAGTAAAGGTTTCAATATACAGGTAGATGTGGCCTCCTGAAACTTCTTCTTGATGACAAATCACCTGAGTTCCAATATATGAGGCCATCAACTGTGATAACAAAAGGCCACCACATCTGACCATCACAAATCTATATGAACCTTTTGGGTCTCTCATTCCAAAACCATTTGAGGGTCCATTTTAGGGCTCTGTGCAGGCCACTCAAGTTGTTCCACACCATGCTCATCAAACCATGCCTTTATGAAGCTGGCTTTGAGCCATCATGCTAAAACAAAAAAAAAATAGAAGAACCTTCCCCAAACTGTTACCACAAGGTTGTAAGTGCACAATTGTCTGAACTGTAGTTGTATGCTATAAAATTAACAGTACTCTAGAGAGATCACATCTTTCATCCAAGCTGTCTAATACCCCATCTGACTTCTTTCAAGTTTAGAAGAATGGGGTATTAGGCACCTTAAAAAAGAAGTATCACTACATTCTAAAAATCCAAGTTTAATCCCCTGCTTTGATCCATGGTTTTGTTGTGTATTGAAAGTCCATTTTTATTCTGTCTGTACTGGCTGTCGCTCCATCTCAGGCTGAAACCCAATTTGTGGGTGCTCCTGTGGGTGAACTACAGCCAGCACTGTAGGCATCATCCCCTCTTTTGTACTGTTCAAGCTTGCCCTGCTAGCGCTGATTGTGACAGAATCGTGTGTAAATTTTCCAAGGTGTGGACTGTCACAGTCAGCACTGGCAGGGCTGGGTGTTCAACATTAGCAGGGCTGTGTTGGGGGGGAGAGGAACATGTTTTCTGACCAAACTGCTCAGCACCAGGTACATGAATCAGGACAGGTCTATGTGATACATGCACTTGGTTCCTTGGGAGTTCTACATGCACTTCCACCCATACAATATAGTAATACTTTTTCTTTAATTACAGGTTTTACTTAGTTTATCCTTGGGACCATTGCAATCCCCCAACCTGCAAAAATAAATGCTGGGTTACCTAATAAAAGTCAAATATCATTCTTCTATACTGTCTAACCTGAAAGATGAAAGTTCAAATGGCTGATCTGATATTTCTTTTGTTTGCTTTATGTCTACAAAGAATTCCACCCTCGCTAAAACACATTTCATAGTCTATACAAGAAGCAGATCTCTGTGCTGCATAACATTTGTTACATGTTGGCTCTTTATATATAAAAATGTAATATTGCATTTAATAAAAAGTAAAGGCAAAAAGCTTTCTGTGAAAACGTATTCTTCCTCCAGTAGCTCCAATTGTCGTACTTCTCCCTCCACTATACATTTATCATTAGCATGTGTCCTTGCATTGTATACTTGCCAAGCTGTGCTTTCACGGGAGTTTCAGTATAAAATCTGCCTGTAGATTAAAATAAACTAGCCCATCTCATCTGACCTTTTCCTGGACGTTTTAAATCTGTAGTGTATTTTTAAGTTTATTAGCCTTGAGTTCTTTCTGAGAATTTCATATATGCCCCTATTGAGAGTCATATCCACATATATGAAAATAACATCCGTTCTACAATTTATATTAGCTAATAAAGGAGCTGTGTTGAGGAATTGTAAAAACACTCTAAGCAGATTGCTATAGATAAATATTATGGCTAAAGATGCATGTTTTACCAGGACTCTCCTTATACTGTTTGTATTTTGGCAGCAGATACAAAGGGGTAACACCGTTGCAGGGGAAAGAAGGGGGGAAGCTTCAAATTACTTTCTAGTCTGTAGTAGTCAATATTCTGTAGAGATAAGTGAATAGTCAATAAAAGAGCATTGTCTCTACCTCTATAGCCACTATCTGTTTTGTGTGTATTGCTAGAGAGAACATTTTCTCTATGATCAAGCCTATTCAGGTCACAATACTTTGACATCACACATTTTTGGATCATCTGGAGTCCAGTGCATTTTTTATGTGTTCTAGTGCATTTTTTATGTGTTCTATTGCATTTTTGATGCATTCCTATGTGTTCTAGTGTGTTTTTTAATGCGTTTTACCACATTCCAGTACAGTTCTTTGCAGGAAAAATGCAGCATGTTCTACTTTTTTTTCTGGAACCAAAATGCACTGAAACTGCAAACACTGATATGAACCATGCCTTTGACAACCATGTAAGCTGCTTTATGTGCATTTTGGATGCAGGAAAAAAAAAGAAAAAGCACTGGAACACATGTAGTGTGAACCAGCACTGAAGGGCGGCACAGTGCTTAAATGGTTAGCACTTCCACCTGACAGTACTAGGGTTGTCGGTTCAAATCCCAGCCATGGCACCACCTGCCTGGAGTTTGCATGTTCTCCCTGTGCCTGCGTGGGTTTCCTCCGGGTACTCTGGTTTCCTCCCACACTCCAAAGACATGCTGGTAGGTTAATTGGCTCCTGTCTAAATTGTCCCTAGTATATGTATGTATGAATGTGAGTTAGGGACCTTAGATTGTACACCCCTTGAGGGTTAGGGACTGATATGAATGTACAATATATATATACAGTTGCAAGAAAAAGTATGTGAACCCCTTGGGATTACGTGGAGTTTTGCATGAATTGGGCATAAAATGTGCTCTGAACGTCATCTAAGTCACAACAATAGAAGAACACACTCTGCTGAACATAATACAACACAAAAATTAGATGTTGCCATGGTTTAATTGCACATAACATGTAAACATTCACAGTGCAGGGAGGAAAAAGTATGTGAACCTTTGGACTTAATAACTGGTTGACCCTCCTTTGGCAGCAATAACCTCAACCAAACGTTTCCTGTAGTAGCAGAACAGACCTGCACAACGATCTGGAGTAATTTTGGACCACTCCTCTTCACAAAACTGTTTCAGTGTAGCAATATTCTTGGGATGTCTGGTGTGAATCGCTCTCTTAAGGTCATGCCACAGCATTTCAATCGGGTTGAGGTCAGGACTCTGACTGGGCCACTCCAGAAGGCGTATTCTGTGCTGTTGCAGCCATTGTTTTGTTGAATTACTTGTATGCTTTGGGTCATTGTCCTGTTGCATCACCCATCCTCTGAGGAGCTTCAGTTGGCGGACAGATGGTAGTACGTTTTCCTGCAAAATGTCTTGATAAACTCTGGAATTCATTTTCCCATCAATGACAACAATCCGTCCAGGCCCTGAGGCAGCAAAGCAGCCCCAAACCATGATGCTCCCTCCGTCATGTTTTACAGTGGGGATGAGGTTTTGATGTTGGTGTGCTGTGCCTTTTTTTCTCCACACATAGTGTTGTGTGTTCTTCCCAAACAACTCAATCTTGGTTTCATCTGTCCACAGTATATTTTGTCAGTAGTGCTGTGGAACATCCAGGTGCTCTTTTGCAAACTTCAAACGTGCTACAATATTCTTTTTGGACAGCAATGGCTTCCTCCGTGGTGTCCTCCCATGTACTCCATTCTTGTTTAATGTTTTCCTTATTGTAGATGGGTCAACAAAAATGTTAGCATGTGCCAGAGATTTCTGAAGGTCTTTAGCTGACACTCTGGGATTCTTCTTTACCTCATGCAGCATTCTGCGCTGTGCTCTTGCAGTCATTTTTACAGGATGACCACGCCTAGGGAGAGTAGCAACAGTGCTAAACTTTCTCCATTTGTAGACAGTCTGTCTTACCGTGGACACATGAACATCAAGGCTTTTGGAGATACTTTTGTAACCCTTTCCAGCTTCATGCAAGTCAACAATTCTTGATCGTAGGTCTTCTGAGAGCTCTTTTCTATGAGGCATGGTTCACATCAGACAGTGCTTCTTGAAACCAGTAAACCAAAAACAGGTGTGTTTTTTAAGGGCAGGACAGCTGTCAGCAACACATCCAATATCATCACACTGATTGGAGTCAAGGTTGGCTCACGCCTGGCTCCAATTAGCTCTGGGAGATGTCATTAAGCTAGGGCCTCACATACTTTTTCCTCCCTGCACTGTGAATGTATACATGTTATGTGCAATTAAACCATGGCAACATCTAATGTTTGTGTAGTATTATGTTCAGTAGACTGTGTTCTTCTATTGTTGTGACTTAGATGACGTTCAGAGCACATTTTATGCCCAATTCATGCAAAACTCCACGTAATCCCAAGGGGTTCACATACTTTTTCTTGCAACTGTATGTGTAAAGCGCTGCGTAAATGGACGGCGCTATATAAGTACCTGAAATAAATAAAAAATATTTGCATTCTGCACATAAGCAGCACAGCTTCTATCCCCCCACCTGCGATTGGACAATGAAGTAGCAGCAAAAAACTGATGAGGTCATCTCTCTGCTCTTTCCTCCTGTCAGCATCTGAATGTAGATCACCTGGCCCCAAGTAATGCCCCTCCATATCCTAGGGCTGCTGTACAAATTATAAAAAGAGGTGGAATCAAGTCAAAATCAGGTGTTTATACTACCTGCATTAAAATACATTAAAGCGGAGTTCCAGTCCCCATAAAATTTCTCCCCCCGTAATTATAACAACCTGCAGTTAAATATGATCCTACTGTCTTTGATTAAATCATGCTTGTTATTAAAATAATGTAAACATTCTTACATCGATCTTGGAAGCAGGCAGGTTCCATGATGGATGTGGGCATCTGAAGCCCGCTGCTTGCACTTCCTGGATTTGGTGCTACTGGCTATCCCAGCATGCACCTCTCAATCTCGAGCATGCGCAGTATGGACAAAGTGCAGTGCAAGTTGTTTGTACCAGGTTGCCATAAAAATGGCGGTGAAGACGGAAGTTCACGCACCATTGTTATGGCAACCTGTCGATCGAACAACATCTACTTCCAGTTTTGAAATAACACCATGCTACAAGCAGAGGAAGGTCGTTGATTCCTGTGATTGATGATTCATCGATCCCAGATATCAACGGGGTGGCAGCAGGGGCAGACTGACCATTTGGAAACTCAGCACTGCCCGAGGGCCCGGGGTCAGCAGGGGACCCCATGAGATGCCCCTGGTACCTTTTTCATAGGCTTTTTTGAATTTGGGCAAGGACGCAGGGGCCCCATGATCCCCTATTGCCCAGGGGCCCCATGAGTTGTCAGTCAGCCCCTGGGTGGCAGGAGATGACGTACCTTGCTGCGGCAAGGTTAAATGGAAGTGCGGGGTAATACACAAAAAAAGGTATGTAAAAACTGAAAAACAAAAAAAAAATACTGAACTTTTACTGGCATACATCAAGGAATATTTTAAAGGAAACTTAAAAAAACGGGTGGAACTCCACTATAAATACATTGGGAGAGTGCAAAATCTGCTGCAGATCTGCATAGAAACCAATCAGTTTCCAGGGTTTATTGTCAAAGCTTAATTGAACAAACTGATTAGATGTTGATTGGCTACCATGCACAGCTACAGCAGATTTTGCGCACTCCAGTTTTAGTAAATCAACCCATTGAGTTTTAAAAAATACTTAACTGCATACATTAGTGTTTGTTCAAATATCTGCCCAAAATTACATTTTAATTTTGTTTATTCGAAAGTAATAGTTAAAGTGAGTTTCACATTTTCCAGAGCAGCTTTAAATTTCCTGCAATATTATTGTTTGACTTCAAGTCCCATTTGGAGTATGAAAATGTTACATAAAGCAGCAGTTCTTCACACCTTTTAATGACACTTGCATCCTGGGAATTCCACAAGGATGTCAGCAACGTGTTGAAATGTCCCTGAACAAATGTGATAAACAGGACTCCCTCTATAGCTGATGATGTTCCCTCTCTCCAATCAGTGCATTTTCATATTGTCGCTTCAGAGGTGAACATGTTATTCTAGTCATTATATATTTATTTATATAGTAAGTATATACTGTATATTATATATATATATTTATTTATATAGTTTTATATATATATATATATATATATATATATATATACAGAATATATACATATATATATATATATATATATATTAGTGGATTGCTGTATGGCAACCTACATTACTGTGTACTCCTTTTGTGTGGCAGGAACCACTGTTTAGCTGCTGCACTCACTTCTGTCTGTGTTTTAATTGGGACCTTTTTTTATTTCATGTTTATCCATGTTTTTAAAAATGTTTTGCTAGGATACAAAATATGGGTTGAATTTTAGTGTTTCAAGGTTTGTTTCTTGGGGAGGTATATTTTATTTTATTTTAATTTGCAAATATCTTTTTTTGATTTCAGGGTCTGATGAAACAGCAAAGGCCCTTTGCAGCACATAACCGTGGTAAAGCAGTGTGCATCAAGTCATCATCTATTTATTTGCCATAGCTGCCATTAAATTTAGGCAAATATACTGTCCAACGAGACTACCACATAGGCAAGTGCAGTCTGTACTCTCCTCTGTAGGTGGCCCTAGGTTTAAGCAGCAGAAGGAAGATGTGAGGAACCTAGTTCCTCTATGACTTTCGTAATCGGAAGAGCAGCTATCCAATTGGACGCTGGTGCCATGTATGACCCTGCGGCCATCTTGGGTGAGGGCAGTGCTTACTAAGACACTGGCCCTCTGATTTGACACACATTCTATGAGTGGTTAGTGTAGGGACAGGTTCTCTGTCTGTCGGGGATAGTATATAGTGCTAGTGAGAGGTTCTGGAGGAGTTAAAAAGAGCAGGGACCACGCTATCCTCCATTTTAGGAAGCCTCCCAGTTGGGTTGGACCAGTCAGGCCGCATTTTCACTCCTTGTTGAAGAAGTGGCTAGCATAATTTCAAGCTAAAAAACTGCTGCTACAGTTTCCGTAAGTGGCTCTGAATGGTTGTGCACACCTGTCGGGCCTAGCTGTACCTTGTTGGAACTTTTTGCAATACACAATTCACATTACTCAGACTCTGTGTGGTCTCTGCCTCTGATGGCAAACCACACTGCACTCTCCAAATGATGTCGTACATCCCAAAAGTCTTCAGGAGGGGAGGAGGAGCCTTCTCAGTTAAGCAGACCCTTCTTGCTGCATGCCTGAGTTAAGGACAAATGGATTCCAATAAGTAAATGCTGTATGAATGACCTGCCCTTACTCAAGATTGCCATGACCAGAAATACTAGGGGGCTGTTATTCAAAGTGATTTCTCAACAAAATAAGGAATGAAGACATTCATGAATTGGGTAGTTTGCTTTGAATACTAAAAATGAATTAAATTGTGTTTTTGGCTTGTGGTGCTCAGATTCAGTGTAGTTCAGATTTAACTCTGAGATCCTTCTATGTTTCTAAGGGGTGTCCTCATTTTGTGGACTCTGTCAAACCAGAGCAGGGGTGGACTGACAACCCATGGGGCCCCCGGGCAATAGGGGATCATGGGGCCCCTGTGTCCTTGCCCAAACTCAAAAAAGCCTATGAAAAAGGTACCAGGGGCATCTCATGGGGCCCCCTACTGACCCTGGGCCCTCGGGCAGTGCCCAAGTTTTCAAATGGTCAGTCCGCCCCTGAACCAGAGTAAGTGTGCCCAATGATAATTTCAGTAACCCTTAGAAAATTTGAATTCAGTGTCCTGTTTGTGCTTGTGTTTGGATTAAATTTAGGCAATCCACTGTATTAGAAATGCCAGGAAATGTCTAAAAAGAAAGGTAGAGTTTCTGTAAACATGGCAGCAGGGGGTGAGCAAGATCTGCAGGGCAAAGCGGTGGTCAGGTCACACCATGTAGAGGGGAGCACGTTTGCCTGGCTGACAAAGCGTTCTTCTATCTCCTCCCAGGTACAGAGCAGCCAGTTGTCTGCAATTGCTGCTAATGTGCCCTCTTTTTCCTTCTACTCATCTTCTGCTAATCCCATCATAGCCCTACAAGCTGACAATGGGGAGTTGGTGGAATTATTTGATCACACACCACCAGGGGCGGACTGACCATTTGGAAACTCGGGCACTGCCCGAGGGCCTGGGGTCAGTTGGGGGCCCCATGAGATGCCCCTGGTACCTTTTTCATAGGCTTTTTTGAGATTGGGCAAGGACACAGGGGCCCCATGATCCCCTGTTGCCCGGGGGCCTCATGAGTTGTCAGTCCGCCCCTGTACACCACTGACTCGCTGCATGAGGATAATCTTGGTCATACACAAGTGTTCCTTTTTTTCAGAAATTGAGCATGAAGAAGATTGCTTGATATTTTAGATGGATGGATGATAAATTAGATTGTCTGTGGGTGCCACTGACTGAAAAGAAGGAAGTTCTGATGAAGAGGGAGAACAGCAGCAAGGGACAATTTTGTCCAGGGCCAGCTTGCAAAGGACTGGAGAGAGCAGCCATCCTAATCTGTTTGGTGGAACAGCCTCACAGGTACAGGCCACGGTTATCTTCAGGGCCAGTCCACACAACTCTACAGTGTGGGCCTTTTAAACATATCTTCTACCAACAGCACCATTGCCATCTGCAGCATATTAGTTGTGATAAAAGTACCAACCATTTTGGTACCATATGTACAAGGAAACACATGATACTGCACCACAGAGCTTGGTGGGAGAAGAGCATTAATGAGACCATTTGGCAGCAAAAAGCCTACACCTTTGTTTGTTCCTCTTTTCACAACATTTTCCTGCATCTGCCTCTAATGACAGGGAAAGAGCTCTTACAAAGGTTATCAGAGACTTAGGATACGCAATGTAGGCTTGAACCACTGCAGAATTCTTCTACACCCACCCTGTCCTCCCCATCAGCATCCTTCCTAAGCCAGTTGTTCCTTCCACAGATGAAGTAGTAGAAATAAAAGTATGCTGATCACCCCCATTTCCATTGTTTTAATGCCAGCCTGGCAAAATTGCTGGCTTTGCAGTTGCTCCCATTCCAGTTTATGGAATCAGCCCCTTCTGTTATTATTGGGCTGTGCGACACCCAGGGGCGGACTGACCATTTGGGGACTCAGGCACTGCCCGATGGCCCGAGGTCAGTAGGGGGCCCCGTGAGATGCCTCTGGTACCTTTCATAGGCTTTTTTGGGTGTGGTTTGAGTGTGGGCGAGGACACAGGGGCCCCATGATCCCCTATTGCCCGGGGGCCCCATGAGCTGTCAGTCCGCCCCTGGTGACACCATAGCAATTTTCCCTGCCATCCTACAACATGAGGAATGTAATGTTCCTGTGTCACTGGACCATGCTGCCAGTGGCAGGGTTTACATGACCACAAACAGGTGAGCCAGTAAACATGGGAAGGAATGCTATATATCCTTCACAACACACAATATTAATTTTTATAATGGCTAGGAAGGATGCAGGACAGGACACACTGCTAGAACCTGTGGTGCCACTGCATGTCTCATTCGATAGTAATACTGAAGACACCTCAACCCTTACTGGCTTCATCCTCTGACTCCTTGAAACCAATGGTCTCTCCCAAGTACCTCAGAGCATGCGCAGCATCCCAGAATAAATGCTGCCATGCTGTGTTTCAGCTCATGTGCCCAAGGACAAAAGCCACATTGGGCTATAGCTGCTATAGCTGCTACTTTGACCAGTCAATTCTGGTCTATCACAGGTTGAGAAAAAATTAAGCATGACTACCTAAAAAAATAAATCAGATTGGGGGCCTGCTGCTGTATTGGTGTATTTAGGTCAAGGTAATTGAAAATATGTAATGTGATCTGCACTGTCTGTGTAAATTGTATTGTTCTGTAACACCACATAAAGGCATCTTTCAAGCATGTAATTTAATGGATTTGTGTTTTTTTTCTCCATGTCAGCCTCAAAGTCACATTAAAAGGACTCTCTTGCAACTGTACCTTATTTTTTTTAACTTTTGCTTTGTTAAATATCCCCTATACAGTGTCCAGCTACCCATGCCCATTGTTTTAACAATGTTTTGCCTTCTAGCCAAAAAATGGCTATAAACTGAACAGCAGGATTTGCCCCACATTGACTTCAATGGGATTTGATGCAAAGTATGCTGAATTTCACACCAGATTCGATCAGATCCAGTCATCCAGACAGACTTGTTCTTCATTGTTGCTAATATGGGATCAAATATTTTAGAATGGGATAGTGTTTTCGATAGTAGGGCTTTAAATCTAGTCTAGGTCTACTCACATACATATGCTGGAGTCCTTGTACCTACACAAAAAACTCCTGGATTACTGTACCACATGTGAAAGTTACACAGACCTACATAAACCTAAAGAAGGATCATCTTAAAAAAACAGAACAGATTATTGCCAAAGAGCTTTTTTAAAGAAGAACTTCAATAAAATTGTTGGAAACTACTTAGCAATCAGCAACGTTTGACAAAATAAACACTTTGGTTGGTAATATGTAATGTATAGCAGTAAGCACTTTGTTTTATGCAACACAATGGTGTAGATTTAATAAAACTGGAGTGTAAAATCTGGTGCAGCTCTACACAGAAACCAATCAGCTTCCATTTTTTTTTGTCAAAGCGTAACTGAACAAGCTGACATTAGAAGCTGATTGGCTATCATGCAAAGCTGCACCACATTTTGCACTCTCCACTTTTAGTAAATCAACCCCAATGTATAGAGGGATGTTGTCAGCAGTATGTATCATAGTGCCCCTTATATTGCTGGTCAGCAGGAGAAAAAGTTGGTTGCTGTCTTTGTCAATGGAAGACAGTGGTAAGGGGGATGAAAAAAATGGCCAGTGTTTGCAGTGAGGAGAAAGAAATTGGTTTGCATCAGTGTTCAGTGGGAGGAAAAGACACATAGTGTTGGTGAATAACGGAGAGGTAAAAATGTCCAAAGTCAGTGGTCAGTGGAGGAAGAAAATGCTTGGTGTTGTTGGTCAATAGGAGAGAGAATGCCCAAGTAGAGGAAACAGGGGGCACTAGTACTCAGTGGAGGCAGAGGGAAAACATTGGTGCTCTTTGGGGCCCAGTGCTCTTTGGAGGAAGTGGAGGGCCACTGATACCCTGTGAGAGGGGCACTGGTGGACTGTGGAAGAAGACAGGGGGCACCAGTGTTCTGAGGAAGGTGAGGGAAGTGTACTAATGCTCTTTGTTGGGACAAAGGAGAACTTGTTCTCTGGGGGGGAAGAAGAAGGGTCACTTGGTGAGGTCACTTGACCACTTGATGTTACTATAAGGGGTAAGTCCATGACAACCTGTGCTCATAGGGAGTAGAAGAATGATCCTAGCCATCTAGAACTAGAAAGGAATTACCATGAGGGACAGCTCTGGGTTGAGGATGAGTATTTCAGGAAATGCTTTTTATTTTGTAACTTTTAATAATCTGCTATTTTTTCCACATAAAAGATACTTATAGTTATCTTTTCTGAATCTGCTCTAATCTGGCCCCATGCTCTGCAGCAGCGGCTTCAATGAAAAGGGATCACTGCTAATGGCTGCAAATGCCTGTGCGGTGATGTCACTCATAGGCTTACTATAGGGCATCTGTTGTCGGCTGTCCCTCCTCTACACTGAAGCCAGCTCTGGGATATGATCATGTGACCAGGACAGCTTCAGAATAGGCTTCTTTTCTTTCACAGGGTAGATAGAATAGTCTTAGAATAGGCTTCAATGAAGAGGGATCACTGCCAATGGCTGCAAATGCCTGTAAGGTGATGTCACTCATAGGCTTACTATAGGGCATCTTGTTGTCGGCTGTCCCTCCTCTACACTGAAGCCAGCTCTGAGATCTGATCATGTGACCAGGACAGCTTCAGAATAGGCTTCTTTTCTTTCACAGGGTAGATAGAATAGTCTTCATTGAAGAGGGATCACTGCCAATGGCTGCAAATGCCTGTGCAGTGATGTCACTCATAGACTTACTATAGGGCATCTTGTTGTCGGCTGCCCTTCCTCTACACTGAAGCCAGATCTGGGATCTGATCATGTGACCAGGACAGCTTCAGAATAGGCTTCTTTTCTTTCACAGGGTATATATAATAGTCTTAGAATAGGCTTCAATAAAGAGGGATCACTGCTAATGGCTGCAAATGCCTGTGCGGTGATGTCACTCATAGGCTTACTATAGGGCATCTGTTGTCGGCTGCCCCTCCTCTACACTGAAGCCAGATCTGGGATCTGATCATGTGACCAGGACAGCTTCAGAATAGGCTTCTTTCCTTTCACAGGGCAAATAGAATAGTCTTAGAATAGGCTTCATTGAAGAGGGATCACTGCCAATGGCTGCAAATGCCTGTGCGGTGATGTCACTCATAGGCTTCCTATAGGGCATCTGTTGCTGGCTGCCCTTCCTCTACACTGAAGCCAGCTCTGGGATCTGATCATGTGACCAAGACAGCTTCAGAATAGGCTTCTTTTCTTTCACAGGGTAGATAGAATAGGCTTCAATAAAGAGGGATCACTGCTGATGGCTGAAAATGCCTGTGCGGTGATGTCACTCATAGACTTACTATAGGGCATCTTGTTGTCGGCTGCCCCTCCTCTACACTGAAGCCAGATCTGGGATCTGATCATGTGACCAGGGCATCTTCAGAATAGGCTTCTTTTCTTTCACAGGGTATATAGAATAGTCTTAGAAAGGGGGTGGTAGTAGGTTTGGCTTTAGTTAGATTTTGAATGAACTTCTACTTTAACAATAAAGTCCTATTTCTTTGTTTGGTTAAAAGATATTTTCTGCTGATTCACTGCACTTGATGGGTTAAAATGCTCCAGTCAGTCTATCTGATAGACTCGTGAATAATTGAGTTTGTTAGAATAACAGTCTTCTCATTGCTGGTCTATACCTGCTTCCAGGTATCCTAAGTACTCCAATGCTTTACATTCTACTGCAAGGCAAAGCCTTATCGATCTGTCTGTAATGATCAGTGTACTGCTAGCAGTTAAAAGGTTAATTTTAGATTATTAACTCTGCAGTATTGTAATATCTGATTTTTTTTGGCTTTCAAACTCTGCATGCTGATTGATTTTCTATAGTCTGCTTTTAGTATTGTAGCCAAAAGTCAATTAACAAAAAAACAGTAAAAGCAGCAGAAGAACATTTTCAGCAGGTGCCCAAAATCCATCCAAGATCTGAAACTCTATGCCAAGTGAAACTCCTGCCTGCAGAAAATGTGTTTGCTCTCAGGTAGAGCGGCTCCCAACATTGCAGAGCAAAGAATGAAAAACATTTAATACCAGAGGAAAAAAAAGCTACACGTATTATGCAATCAGTTTTAAGAAAAGTTGAAACAGATTGCCATTACAGAGAAGGTCAAAATAACCCAGCAATTATCCAAGTACGCCTGTTTTACAGTCCACGTTACAGGTGAAGAAGGTGAAGGAAAGGTTTTGTGAATGATTTGTAAGAAAAGTAATTAAAGGACCAATGAAGGTACAATGTTATTTGTCTCTATCACTTTCATATGTCTACAGAAATTAGTAGATCTGTCACACAAGCAGAACGATCACACGACTGTAGAAAAGATAGAAACAGAGTAGCAATTACTTTTACTTTTAGGCTCCATGTACACGGGACATTCGGAAAACACTTCTGAATGATGGCAACTGACTGTTGGAAAACGTAGGTTAAAAAAAGTCTGTTTAGCCGTGTTTGCATACCATGTTTATGAGCGTTTGTGTTTAGAAGAGTTGTTAAAAGATAACCTCAAGAGACCTTCCAAAATGCCCAGAATGCACTGAAAAACAATAAAAAATTAACAATTTCAGACATTTTGAGAGAAATAGAGAGAGCAGAAGCAGAGAGAGCAGTATGTGTTGAGATGACCTGTCTTTTCTGGTTGTATTCACTATGGATCCCATCATGAGCATAATGCAGCACGTTCTACCATTTTTTCCTTCACGCAAAACCTGCAACTGACTACACTGGTGTACCGGGTCCATTTGAATACATGGAAAACGCTTTCCATGCATTTCTGATGATGAAAAAAGGCTCTGGACAACATCTGGATATGGAACAGTTAAAAACGCTTCTAAACGCAAACACTTATAAATGCAGTTAGCCGTGTGTACAAGTGTTTGGTGTTTGAAACGCTGATAAAATCTACTCCTAAACACAAGTTTGGTGCGTTCAAAAAAATGACTGTAAACTCAACTGCCTGTAAACGACTGTAAGTGGCACAGTGTACCTGGACACATAGGAAAACATTAGGGAGAGTTTAGTGGATGCTGCAAATAATGCAGAAAAGCTGAACACGAGTTTATCAGCTGCAATGTGTATGGAGCCTTAAATTCATACTGGTGCTAGAGAATCATGAAGAATCAGAAATTTGGACACATTTTGCAAATCCTAGCTGGATTACAATTCATTTTCTAAAGCTCTGTGTGTTATAAACAATTTTTTTTAAATAAAATACTATTTTTATATTTTAGCACTGCTAATCTCCCTAATCCTCTTTCAGAAGCTTCCTATCTATATGCACTTGCATATCATCTCTGGTCCATGTCTGCGCAATGTGTGCTGATATGGCTGATTGTAGTGATAAGCTTAGTATTCAGTCTGATGAATGTTTAGGGTGCTTGGCAGCTTCTGGCTGGTTAATGGTTGCTAAGGAAGCAGCAGCAGCCACATCCTTGCCAACCACTGATGTCTCCTGCCCTATTCACTTACATGGCCGGGAATTCCTGGCCACGTAAGCAGGTGAGCAGTGATGGACACATATTGCCATATTTCAACAATGATGTCACCACTGTTGCAGCTGTCAATGGTTGCTAAGTAAGCAGGGGATGCTTGCACCCTTTGCGTCCTTATCAACCTCTGACATCACCCGGTCTATTCACTTACATGACTGTTGGACATGCAGAATATCGAGGCTAATACTTACCCCCTAATCCATAAAACCACCACCACCCTTCAACCTTCCCCACCTAAATAAACATGCGACTCTCTTTTGGTGTAAAACTGGCCATAGCATCCATTTATTTAACATAACTCTAACATAACACTTCTTACAGTACACTCAAATAATAACTGACAGTAATAATCCCAACTAAGTCAAAAGTCTTCAAAGGCACTGTTACTCACATCCACAACTCGGCTGTATCTGACCCCCAATGAAAAGGCCCCCAGCCGCTACTGCACCGCCTCGGGGACAATACTACAGTTACGTAGTCCCAGATACAGCCACTGAACTCCCACATTACCAATGTGACCTTATAATTGGGAAGGAACACCCATACCTACGATGTGCCCAACCCATAACCCACCAAATTGTCACTCCAGCACCGCCTTCAAAGACCCATTGACCCCTGCCGCCTGCCATGACAAAACAAAACAGACAAACACCCCAGGACACAAATGCCTGCCAGACAAGAAACAAACTCAAGGAACCCACACAAAAACAAACAACAGGACAAACACAAAGAACAAACCATAACCAAAACAGCAAAACAAAACATGAAAAGCTCCAGGGAGGGAGGGCGGGAGAAACCACCCCCCAAAGCTCCGACTGACCTCCGACAAGACCCATCCCACCTCCTAATCCTGGTAAGACCACCCCTCAAGGTTGTGTACTTCAATCAGGTGAGTAACCACCCCCTTACCTCCTGCATATACTCCCACCCAAATGCACGCTCCGCCTCGTCTGCACGCCCCAGTTATGTTGGCCCTCCCTTTTTAGCTTTGCTCAGTCCAGGCCCTGACCTGACCGGGAATCCCTGGACATGTAAGCAGATGGCTGGGGAATGGAGCCTTACATCATTGCATAAATATGACCACTTGGGCATATTTGGACAATGGTGTCACCACTATACCCATCCCTACATTTGGATTTAAGGGATTTGTCATTCAGCTAATGTTATTAGTGAGGATCAGTTGTGTGCATTGGGGTTTTTTTCAGCGAGTTGATGGCAGTGGACATCATGACTGATGATAGATTTATGATGAAGGGTTTTTTTGGAGATCTTTATTTTTTTTAATAAAGGACTTGTCGAATGGTTGGGTGTATAGTTGCCATTTTCTGGTTTTGTCAGGTGATAGAAGAAATTTAAAAATGCACATCAATGGCTTGGATTTGCTGCCTGACAGTACTTATGTGAAAAGGGTCTAACACTAAGTTTATAGTTGCAGTTTGAGGGCAGTAAAAACAGGCAGGTGAGTCACATTTTACTGTCCCCCTTAAGCTGCAAAGGCAGGTAGAGGGGGTTTATATTTGCCATGGGTGCAATGCTTTGCTTCCTAGCACGGCAAGAATTATACCCCCTTGTGTCCGGTGGGCAATAATGTACTCTGAATGCGACCCAACCCCCCTGCAACCATGTGCAATGCATATGGTTGGAATGGTGCAGGCTTTTCTGTGTTAAAGCAAGCAGTGAGGGGGCAACATCATGCCTCCTAGCTGTCTGACAAGAGCCCTTTTAACCACTTGCCTACAGGGCACTTATACCCCCTTCCTGCCCAGGCCAATTTCCAGCTTTCAGCGCTGTCACACTTTGAATGACAATTGCGCGGTCATGCAACACTGTACCAATATGAAATGGTTATCATTTTTTTTAGACAGATAGAGCTTTCTTTTGGTGGTATTTAATCACCTCTGGGATTTTTATTTTTTCTTAAACAAACCAAAAACCACAGAAAATTTTGAAAAAAAAAAGTTTTTTCTTAGTTTTTGTTATACAATTTTGTAAATAAGTGATTTTTCTCCTTCACTGATGTGCGCTAATGAGGCTGCGGTGATGGGCACTGATAGGCTGCACTGATGGACACTGATAGGTGGTACTGATGGGCACTGATGAGGAGGCACTGGTAGGTTGCACTGATGGGCATTGACAGGCATCACTGATGGGCACTGAAAGGCAGCACTGATACATGACACTGATATATGGCACTGATAGGCGGCACTGACTGGCACTATTAGGCAGCACTGACTGGCACTGTTAGGCGGCACTGACTGGCACTGATAGGCGGCACTGATATGCAACACTGACTGGCACTGATAGATGGCACTGATTGGCAGCACTGATAGGTGGTACTGATTGGCATTGATAGGTGGCACTGACTGGCACTGATGGGTGACATTGAAAGGCAGCTCAGATGGGCACTGATATGTGGCATTGATGTGCACTGGTAGACACTGATATGTGGCATTGATGTGGCACTGATGGGCACTGGCACTGATGAGCACTGACTCCTGGCACTGATGGACACTGACAAGTGGCACTTCTGGGGCCACACTGATCATCAGGGCACACTGATCATCAGTGCCCTGATGATCAGTGTACATGTCCCCTCCGCAGAAAGCCGATTACCGGCTCTCCTCACCTCTCGAGCTGTCAGCCTGACAGCTCGAGAGGAGAGAAATGCCGATAACCGGCATTTCCGTGTTTACATGTGATCAGCTGTGATTGGACACAGCTGATCACATGACCGAGCCGACATCTTCGGCTCTTTCCGTGATCCGCTGTGTCCGAGGGACACAGCGCACCGGCGATCGCCGCGCTGCGTGTGCTCCCTGAGCCGCGCATGCACGGTAAGAATGGAAGGACGTCATATGACATCCTATCAGAACGAGAGAACCACCTTGCGCCCGTCATTGTACTATATGGTGGGCGGAAGGTGGTTAAAGTGATGCATCGTGGATCGCTCCTCAGAGAAAAATGTTAAATGATGCGGACACTGCAGCTTTCCTCATTAGAACACTGACTGCTCAGGTGGTTATAATGAACACAAACCTACCTGCAAAGGATATGGCGAAGAGCAGAGAGCAATGACTATCAGCCACTGACTCCCTTCTCTGCCCCTCCATTGTTCACTGGAGCATCGGGCTGGGGAGGGAGCAGGAGCAGCTGGCTCAGGCTCTGAGCAGCGTATTTGAAGGCCGAGGCAGCTGCTGATCAGGCATCTGGGTGGATCCCGACATTCGCTTTGACCATGGTTCTCTTATAACATTTTAATGTAACTTAAAAAATAATTTTCAATATTTATTAAAAATAGAACGTGGCAATCCTGCTATAAAGGTCCTTGTTCAGGTACTTACTGCTATATTGTGACAACACTTTGACCCTATCTTCCAATTTTGCTCCTTTTGATGAGTGAAACTATCAATATTGTAGAAAATTCTGTCAGTTATCATGTATTTGGCTTTACGGAGAATAAGAAAATAATTACAGTTAAAAATAATAATTTAAATCAATACGTTAATGCACTGTACTCCAAAACACTTTCCATATAAATACCGTATTTGCCGGCGTATAAGACGACTGGGCGTATAAGACGACCCCCCTACTTTTCCTGCTAAAATGTAGTGTTTGGGCTATACTCGCCGTATAAGACTACCCCTCTTCCAATGCACACCAGTGGGAGGAATAGTGCCCCATCATTGATGTCAGTGGGAGGAATAGTGCCCCATCATTGATGTCAGTGGGAGGAATAGTGCCCCATCATTGGTATCAGTGGGAGGAATAGTGCCCCATCATTGGTATCAGTGGGGGGAATAGGTGCCCCATCATTGGTATCAGTGGCAGGAATGGTGCCCCATCATTGGCATCAGTGGGAGGAATAGTGCCCCATCATTGGTATCAGTGGGGGGAATAGGTGCCCCATCATTGGTATCAGTGGCAGGAATAGTGCCCCATCATTGGTGTCAGTGGGAGGAATGGTGTCCCATCATTGGTGTCAGTGAGGGGTGGAATAGTGCCCCATCATTGGTGTCAGTGGGGGGAGGAATAGTGCCCCATCGTTGGTGTCAGTGGGGGGGGGAATAGTGCCCCATCGTTGGTGTCAGTGGGGGGGAGGAATAGTGCCCCATCGTTGGTGTCAGTGGGAGGAATAGTGCCCCATCGTTGGTATCAGTGGGAGGAATAGTGCCCCATCATTGGTATCAGTGACACCAATGATGGGGCACTATTCCTCCCACTGACACTTGCTGACCCTGTTCTAGTACGGTGCTGCTGCAGCCAGCATATGTGGTTGCAGCAGCACCTCTACACACAGCACTTACCTGCTGCTCCGGCACTCAATTTTCGCGGGGCCGCTCGGCTCCGCCCCCTCGCCGGTGATTGGCCGCCTGTGTGCCTTTCCTAAGCTACAGTTCTGGCGGCCAATCACCGGTGAGGAGGCGGAGCCGCGCGAACATCCAGTGGCCGAACTGAAGGAGACGCCGCGCTTCCTGGACCGGATCGTCGTGGGACTGGATCCAGGTAAGAGACGTCAGCCCCTGCAAACCCCTGTACTTAATGCCGCAGCCCCCCTAACATGTGTACCGGCGTATAAGACGACCCCCGACTTTTGAGAAGATTTTCAAGGGTCAAAAAGTCGTCTTATACGCCGGCAAATACGGTAGATATTTTCTGGCCAGTAGATTATTCCACTTTTATTCAGTATGAACAAAAAAATAAACAGTTGAAAGCAATAGAAAACAACTCTGAAAAGGTCAGTTTTTCTTAGATTTGAGTGGAATGTTGAGCGATTATATGGATCAAACAATTAGACTCAGTAACATAACAACAGCCTTAGTAGCCCACGCAGCAGCTATGGGGCTTGGATAGAAGGAGAGACCCATTAGGGAGGCTGTTAAGGTAAGCTAACCTGTCAGGTTTCCAGTGTAGAAGAGCCCACACCACAGATCTTTGCTAGTCGCAGATATACCCTTGTGCAGGGGTGGATAACTGTGGCCCTCCAACTGTTGTAGAACTACAAGTCCCACCATTCTTATGCCTCTGGGAGTCATGATTTAAACTGTCAGTCTTGCAGTGCTTCATGGGATATGTAGTTCAACAGCAGCTGGAGGGCCGCAGTTGCCCTTGTGCATTAAGAAGTTTACTTAGATGTCCTAGCAGCTACGTAAATTTGACTTCATTTATTCTTTGCCCTCTCAACTGCTACAGACCAAAATTAACCCTGTATGACTAGTGCAGGCAAAAATCCAAGAGTTTCTTTTCAACAAAAATCTTATAGAAGAGCTGAGGTTTGTAGCTCTACAAAAAAGTTAGAAGAAGATAGAGTATAAAAAAATTTGTATAAAGGTTAGAAAGTAATTTTGTCATCATATGACATATTATTATGCTTACCATTATTATTGAAGCCCTGGTCTGAGACGCTCCCCAGCCACAACCACCCAGACTGGGTTGTGACAATTTGGACAGCTGTCCACATACAGCCATCCCAGCTGCAACAATTGTGATATCTCTCTACAAAGACACTGTGATTAGCTGCAGTGCAGCCTGGGAAAGAAAGAACCAGCCCAGGGAACGGTAAAAGGCTGCTTGTAGGCAAGTGTAGGTTGACCTTCCTACAAAGGTGGTGCTGTCCGCAACCACCATGCATGGAGAGTAGAAGACAGGAGGAACTCATGTTCCTCTTAGGCCTCCGTAAGCATCATCAGCTGTCTGATTGGACTTTGTTGCCCTGGATGACCTTTGTGGTTATATTTAGTGAGGGGTGGCACTTATAAAAAGCACTGGCTCACTGCCATTGGTGAACATTTTGCATGTGGTTAGGATAGGGACAGGAACCCACTGGATAGGGAGAGTGTGTATAGCATAGGGAAAGTTTTCAGAGAAAGAGGGACAGTATAGGGACTGTTTGGTAGCACTGTTGTGTGGAACCTTTCCACTTCTAGTGCCTCGATGCCAGGGGTGGACTGACAACTCATGGGGCCCCCGGGCAATAGGGGATCATGGGGCCCCTGTGTCCTTGCCCAAACTCAAAAAAGCCTATGAAAAAGGTACCAAGGGCATCTCATGGGGCCCCCTACTGACCTCGGGCCCTCAGGCAGTGCCTGAGTTTCCAAATGGTCAGTCCGCCCCTGCTCGATGCACACTGCCTCCTGTGACAGGTGATGTCGGTCCTCAAGCATCACTCTCTGCAAGTAATGCATAATCGTCGGTGTTTATGCCAGTTTGAAGCCTCTTCATAAACTCTGATACAGCGCTGATGGAACATTCTTGACAATACACCTCCTTGAATCCCAGACCTACATGTGTCATTCCTTCCTTCTTGTGTGCCTATCACATTACCTCATTCCCATCTACATGTCGGGAGCCACCTGTGATGGGCCGCTTGGCACGCTGCCTGGATGCGTCTGCTAGAGAGCTGCTTCCTTGCCACTGGAACACAGGAACAAGGTATTATAGCTGGGAATTTCAACCAAGAACTAGACAACACTAGCTTAGGCGCAAACAGGAACTCCTTTATTGAACAGAAATACAGGTTTTTATACACTTCAAAAATAGGGGCAGTCACCACATGAACAATAAAAACAAATATTACACATTGAGGTAACAAGGTAAAGTTGACACAAGACTAATCACATCAGGAGGATTAGCAAACAGAAACAATAGATTACTTAATTAACTCAATTAACAATAGGAGAAAGAGACTTAACAGTAGACACATAACATCTTAATAAACAGATTGCACATAACAAGCAGAAGACCTCAGCATCAGGTTGTTTTGAGCTGATTATATTAACATCTGCTCTGAGTCTAGAAGGGGATTGAGGCAGTCAATGCTGATTTGAGGCCCCAAATCTGTATCTGGGTCTTCCAGTTCTCAGAGTCTGTGTGTTTCAGGGAGACATGGATTTGAATCCAAAGTAAAACTACTCCAAAAGGTCCCCCAGGCACACACCTCCCAAAGAATAGAATGAATGCCAGGGCCCATGGTCAGTAGACAAGAGGCTAGCCTGCAGTCCCCTCCAAAAGACACCTCTCTTTCTTGGATCTACATCCTGGTTGGGATGTAGTCCTCAGGAGACAGCCTATATTAAGTACTCTATGTAACAAGTCCTAGGAGTGATGGTGTGCTGTGAGAGGAGGAAAAGGGAAGGAGAAGCCTGGACTGGGGAAGTCTGATGAGGGGGACTGAGAGGTGACAGTTGGAGTGTCCCGAGTCAGAGATGCTGCTTGTTACCAGAGTTTGCCATGATGTTGGACTAGGACTGTGTTGCCACATTTGCTCAGAGGCCACTGCCATCAGAGAGTTCCAGCAAGCTGGAAGAGGGGGCAATACTGACTTCATAAGACATTGTCACTATAGCATCCAGAGTATGGGTTTGGTCCCCCCTAAACTTTCAAGGGACCAGACATCAGAGAACAGGAGTCTTCACAACAGACTGCATATTGGTTAAAGACCTCTGGCTGCAACTTATTACCTTCCTTTTAAGGAGGCAGAGCCACCCTAAAATGGGACTTAATGTGGGTATTTATACACTTTACCGTGGGATTTGCTTGGGCGCTCCAACACAGAACTCTAGGCACCAACATTTAGTACTAGATTTTGGATTTGGGGCCAGAAATACTTAGTCCTCGTATTGTCTTTTTTGTATTGTGGAAATTTGTTTTTTAGATGTATAGCCTGAATACAATATTGGAAGCAAATAGGTGATATTATTTAAGTGGCTAATGGCAGGCTGATACTTTGTTCAGTAGGCAGATAACATAATATTATTATTATTATACAGGATTTATATATCGCCAACGATTTGCGCAGCACTTTACAATATAAGGGAGACAGTACATTTACAATACATTTCAGTACAGAAGTAATAGGAGGGCCCTGCTCATGGAGCTTACAATCTAAAGGAAGGGATAAAAATAGATAAAAAGTTTAAAATTCTCAGCTTTTTAGCCATCATATACTACTGCTGATTATTGCTCATTACACCATGGCTTAATAATTAGATTTTAAGCTCTCAAGAGCACCCTAACCCCCAACCTTCTTGCCTAAAATGTTTTGCAACTGTACTGTATCCCCTTATTTTATAAGGCATATGCAAAGTGCTGGTACTCTATAAATCATGTATATTAATAGTAATAATAATAATAATGGTTCATTCTGCTTATACATGTTTACTGGTTCAATTAATTTGCTAAGACCTGACAGCTAAATAATCAACTTTTAATATAGTATTAATTACCTATTTTGTTACATAGTGCTCGAGGGGGGTCTTGAAGTTATCACTATACCCTGAAGAATATTCATATTTTGTTGGCCATGATAGCAAACTGTAACAGCATTGCAAAAGCATTTGTTTATAAACATTCCATAGTCACGGTAGACATTTGGGACTGAACTGCACACAAATGTGATCGCTGAGTAACTGTCCTCTTTCTGGGTGCTACTTTTCTGGGTGTCATGCTCTTTTTCCAGATTAGTGCCGGTGCAGCTAGGCACAGAGCAACAATCTTTCTGGCTCAATGAACATTCTAGGGGTTGACCTTTTAGGTATATTGCTGAATAAACTTCGATGGGGTGAAGGGAGCCGTGGGATACTCCAGCAACACTGTACAATAAAAAGAAGACACTCTTCACTTTATCAAAGCTTCTTAGTACAGTCCCTCTAGAAGCAGTTTAGGGAATGAGCAGCACAGAAAGACACAATAAGAAATGTCCCAATCCAATCAAACACTGGCATTGATGTACAAGGAATAATGGCAGCAAACAGTCACGAGGATCCTACACTCAGGTCTGTACTCATTCCTGAATATTTAAAAGCCTCCTTCCAATATCAGCCAGACATTCACCCGTAAGCTCTTCAGACCAGATTCCCAGTGAGACCTCTTGATTAGCTCCAGATATTCTCAGAAATGTAGATCTCCAGCTCTCATTTAGCTGGGACCTTGATGAGTTCCTATACGAACTTCTGCTGGGCTGCCCAGAAGGGCAGTAGCCCTTCAAGCTGGGAACTTCTTCTCCTGGACAAGAACTGGGCAGTGCCAAAGCCTAGACCATTTATGTACCGCCTAGCCACCTACTGGGCACCCACTCCCAGGGATTGGCTGAGGAAAAATAATATTCAGGCTGCCGATCTGCCTTTCCAGCCCACTATATCCTGTGATCCTTCAGAAGACAGGGGATACAATTAAACCTGCAACCAGTGAAGTCCAGAACAGCCCAAAGCAATCACACATTGCTCCCCTGATTACAGAGCAGCCAAAAGAACAAAATTTACCTAAACAACTTAGCATCTTATCTAGGAGGGTGCTACACTATTACCTTGGCTTCTGCGCTTATTTACTTACCAACCTGTAAAAAAGCACATAGTGTCCTGGTGACAACCAAGGATTTCCTTCCTTTGGAAGGATTTCTTCTCACTTCCTCTTTTGGCTGAGACAGGAAGTGAAGAAAATCTCCCCAATGGGACACACAGATGGCAACAAAAGAAAACTGACAACCTTCTCTCTTTCAAAATGGAAAAAAAAGTTTTGACTTTAGTTTTACATTAAGTCCAGCCTCAGCCAGCCAAAATTCCATCCTTCAGTGTGACCATTTTTCAATATTTCAGCAGACCTTGCCCAATGATGACAAGCCCTGCATCCCCCCGGGACCAGTAATCCAGACAGTCTGGCTGGAATCTGCAGGTAGTGTGTTATGCTATTGCTGCAAAGATGCATGCTGCAAGGACAGCATTTTATACCCCGTGGCAGCACATTAACAAAACTGTTAGTTTGCTCGCTCCTCATGCTTCGAAAATCCAAACAATATTTGCACTTTATGGTATGCTGATTGCAGATTTCTGCGATAGATTGAAGCAGAGCTGAGCAAGCTGTGAAGAGATTTGGGAGCGAGCAGACAGCTTCAGTTTGATGGATATCGTCTCTGTTCTTCAAGTGTCTCCCAGCTTCGAGAAATCAGTAGAACAGGTATAATGAAACGCACAGACAGACCCAGGGCTTCAAAACCCAATCTCACAAATGAAACAGAATTCTTTAGCAATTAACATCTGTAACCTCCAAAGTCAACACTCTCCTCCGATAAAATCATTACGATCAAAGAATTTATTCCCCAGGAGGCTTCCTAAGAAAGGAGAATGAGAGTGACTGACAGCGTACTTTGTTCTCTTTACAGTATATAACTTGTTTTTATTCCTTAGTTTTCTTGGACATTTTAAGGAGAACGTCAGACTAGGGTGCCAAGTATAAATTTACTATCAGCAGCCAAAAACATTGCCATGTGTTCCCCCTCATTTCAACAAAAATATTTCCTTGAGATTATAAATGTATTTATATTATATTAATATATTGATATTATGCATGATATTTACCTGTACTAGCCTCCCTTGTGCACATATCAAAAAGACCTTAGACTGCAGCTGGGTACCAGAATCTTGAATGTGATGTCAGCTACCTCATCAAACTCACAATATAGTATTCCCCTTCTCTCCTTCTCCTGCAGCCTCATTAAAAGTTATGTAGGGAAGTGAAGGGAGGGGCAGAGTTGCTGGGCCAGCACAGACAGTAATTAGACACTCACAGAAGAGGGCTATGGCGCACATGGATCGAGAAGGCTGTGCTAGGGAGCTGACTGTTCCTAAAGTTGTCTAATTTTCTTGCAAATGTACAAAAAATAACAAAACATCCCTAGTTCTCAAAGTATTGCCACAAAATCTCAATGATCTTCAACAGTCACCTGTGTGTCTCCCTCAGACACAACTGATCACATGTCACGGTAAAGGGCCAATCACTGCGGCCATTTACCTCATGATCCGTTGTGTCCAATCACAGCTGATCATAATGTAAACACACTTGCCAGTTATTGGCAGTACTTTCCTCACACTATCACAGCCTGAGGAAAGTACTGCCAATAACCGGCAACTGTGAAAGGAGACATCTACACTGATAATCAGTGCACTGGTTACCAGTACCCTGATTATCAGTGCAGCCCCAACAGTGCCCATCAGTGCTGCCTATCAATGCCAATCAGGGTCCATCAGTACTGCCAATCAGTGCCCAGCAGTGCTGCCAATCAGCGCCCATCAGTGTTGCCAATCAGTTCTCATCAGTGCTGCCAATCTGTACCCATCAGTGTTTCCAGTAAGTGTCCATCAATACTGGCAATCAGTGCTCATCAGTGCTGCCAGTATCAGTGCTGCCTATCAGTGCCCATCATTGCCTCCTATCAGTGCCCATCAGTGCCGCATATCAGTGCAGCCTCATCAGTGCCTCCTTATCAATGACCACCAGTGCTGTCTCATTAGTGTCGCCTCATAAATTCAGCCGCATCAGTGCCCATCAGTGCCGCCTCACCAGTGCCTATCAGTGCTGCCTCACCAGTGCCTATCAGTGCTGCCTATCAGTGCCTGTCAGTGCTGCCTATCAGTGCCCATCAGTGCTGCCTATCAGTGCAGCCTCACCAGCTCATATCAGAAAAGTACCTGTTTGCAAAACTTTATAATAGAAACTAAGGAACGCTTTTTTTTCAATATTTTCGGTCTTTTTTCTCTTTTTTCACCAGTGGTGATTAAGTAACACCAAAGAAAGCTCTAAAAAAATGATAAAAATTTCATATGGGTACAGTGTTGCATGACCGTGCAATTGTCATTCAAGGTGCGACAGTGCTGCAAGCTGAAAATTGGCCTGGGCAGGAAGGGGTTAAAAGTCCCAGTCAGGCAAGTGGTTAATACATTTTTGGTAATGCACTAATGCACTAGGTGCTTGCACCCTCCTGTGTGCTTTTTTACAGTCATTTGCTTGCAAGTTCAAAAGAACATTGCAAATAAAAAATTGCTTATGTTAAGATTTGAGTTTTTCGTGCTTCTTTAGCTTGGTGACAGGGTTCCTTAAATATGGCTTGTGCCCATCTTGGAAATTCATGGAGATGCGAAGAAGCAGGCAAGCTGCAACCAGGGGTGGACTGACTATTTGGAAACTCGGGCACTGCCCGAGGGCCCGGGGTCAGTAGGGGGCCCCATGAGATGCCCCTGGTACCTTTTTCATAGGCTTTTTTGAGTTTGGGCAAGGACACAGGGGCCCCATGATCCCCTATTGCCCGGGGGCCCCATGAGTTGTCAGTCCGCCCCTGGCTGCAACTTTACACAGAGTATCCTTTGTCTTCATTTTTATTTCCTGCTGTAATCAGACTGCAACTGTGTAGCAGGTCACAAGGTGGGAGGAGGCAGTAGGGGCTGATGTACTGTACATCATATATTTGTGAACTGCACAGGAACCAGAATTTACATGATTTTGTCATTGCTAAGGCAGCCCATAGATGATTTTATTTTCTTTCCTTCCAACGTGGTTGGGAGGAAAGAAAGTCACTCAATGCCCCCCCATCAACACTGAGAGCACTATTGTGTTCTGCCAGCAGGTGGAGGGCGATGAGCCTTCCCAGCAGAACACAATAATTATTGCTAGCAGTTATAGCCACTAACAGTAATTGCATATAGAACTAATAGGCTGGTTGTACCCAAGTCAATCGATGGATCGACTTGGGTACAATCAGCCTGCCCATACATGAATTGAATCTTGGCTGTCCCCGCTGAACCAGCCACTTTTCGATCCATGTATGGTCAGCTTAAGCCAGCATCTAAGTCCAGGATGTAGATACTAAAACTGGATGATGCCTGACCAAAGATGGCTCTGTCTTCCTGGAGAGAAAAGCCGATTAAGGCATTATCAGGGGGAGTACTGTGATCTCTGTGAAAGATAATCAAGATCTGTAAGTGTTACATTTATAAATTGCTTTGCATATACTGTATCTGATGTTAGGTCCATTTTATGCAAACACTCAATGTTAAGAGATATGTTTGGTGGTGAAAAAATAGAAGTAGGCTTAGAAAATACAGTAACGCACTTCAAGGTAACGCCAATATATAGCCTAGCCTTTTTCAACCAGGGGGCTCAGGCACCCTGGGCACCTTCAGGTTTCTTCTGGGTTGCCTTGGCAAAATGCCTAAAAATTGCCCAAAAATTGTATACATGCCAGCAGGTGGATCAAGCCCGGCTTTTAGTTACACAAAGCCACAGATTTTCAACCTTCCAGCCGTCTTCGTCCCAACAACCAAAGCTGTCATCGGTTGATAAGGAGGACATCGAGTGCCCGCACAGCATCCTTGTTTACCCTTCCCCATTCCTCTCCATCAACACTAGAGTCACATTAGAGGAGTGAGGGAGAGAAACTGAGGGAGAAGAGAAACATTGGAATACTAGTCAGTACAAGTGTTATAGGTGTATTTGCTTTGGAAGAATAAATCACATCTAACCTTGGGTGCCTTATGTGTAAGGATGTTGCTGCATTATGTAAAACTATTAGTTTATTTTTGTTTACATTTTAGATTGGGGTGCCTTGAGATTGTGCTGCATTTTAAAGGGTGCCTTGACTGAAAAAAGGTTAAGAAACACTGATATAGCCTGTGAGACCCAAACTGAGCTCCTATAGACATGGGAGAAAGATTTGTTCTGCACTTGGCAACTGTTTGGACAATGTATCCTGCAGCTAATGCCTATGCAGACCCACCAGAATTATCAGCCATTAATATCAGTCTGCATGAAAATCTTGTACACTCATATTTTGTTAAAAAGATTGTTCTTCAATGGCTGGCATTTACAAGCTACCCGGTCACATGCCCTCAACATAGAAAGAGTATCTTGCCAGGCTGTCCTCCCTGGCACAGTACCATGTCTCCATGTTGATGGGGACAAGAGTCTTATCCCCACATCCCTGGCCCAGTGGATGTTTGGGACCAGGGGCGGACTGACAACTCATGGGGCCCCTGTGCAATAGGGGATCATGGGGCCCCTGTGTCCTTGCCCAAACTCAAAAAAGCCTATGAAAAAGGTACCAGGGGCATCTCATGGGGCCCCCTACTGACCCCGGGCCCTCAGGCAGTGCCCGAGTTTACAAATGGTCAGTCCGCCCCTGTTCGGGACTGTAGACCATAAATTATTGGAATGCGGAAGACTACTTGAATAAGGGGTACATAATACCCCTTGTTACTGATTCACCAAAAAAATGTACAATGTAAATAAATACACCGACACTGTTATAAATTAACCTCCCTGCCAAAAAAAAGTCCCACAGTGTAACTCCATTGTCTGATCACGTTATCCAGTGATGTAGTTCCATCATGAACAACACCCCTCCGACCTGCCAACAAAAATTCAGCAATCTTGCTCCTGTTGGACTCTCACTGCTACTGATACCTCCCTGGAAGGCTGCTGAATGTAGCCATGCCAGCTGGTAATGCCACCTGACATCATTGACCAAATGTTGTCATATCAATATTTGGTCACTGACATCAACCAGGATTGCCTGGCCTGCTTGTCTATATGTGAATCAAGCTGGTGAATTGGCCAGGAAGTTATTGACAGAACTCAAAGCTTATGCCTACTCAACACATAGAAGACCTAATGTTACACTGAAAAGACACAAAAATACAGGACAAACTGCATTTGGTATTGAGCGGTACAGACGTAGCATTTTACTTTAAAACCTGGTATTATCTTGTATTATACAGGACAGGTGTTAATTCTACATGCAACAGATCAATAGTTGAAAAAAAAACCTGATATCTGCTCATGTGTTAGGCTCTGTTCACATCTGAGTTAATTTGCTGGCAGAATTGGCGCGATTCTGCCTGCTTTTCCAAATCGTGTTAAAATCATGACAAAACACGTGACACGCATTTGGGTGCCATTCATTTTTAATGGCAGCCCAAACAAAGTGCAATTTTACAATGATTGCCACACTGCAAAGTGCTCGAAAATCACAACAAAATGCACACAAAAAAACATGCCTGGCTCAGTGCCGAAATCTGCTCTTTGATCATCTTTGGCACAACAAACATGCATAGGGCAGCCCATTCAAGTGAAATGGGCTGTCCTGTGTGTGACATAGAAATGCATGTAAATCACGTAAAAAAAAAAACCATGAGCAGGAATGTGAATGTGGTCTTAGTCTGTTTTCAACATCTACTCCAATTTTTTGCTTTCTATAAATTTAGAGATAGTTAACCCACAGCTGATTGTGTAAATAAATAGACAACTAGTGACAATTGTGACAATAGGCATGTAATCAACTGGCAATCATAACAATACAGGTATAACAAACTGGAAATGCTGGCAATACACAGGCAGTAGACAGGAAATTGCTACAAAATATGGACAACAAAGGATGATCCATGGACAACAAACAGGCATTTGTGACAGTATGTGGGCAAAAATGGGTAGTCATAGTGAGACAAGGACAACAAATGGGCAATCATGACAATACAGTGGCATCAAATGATCCTCCTTCTACTTCACTTCTTCTCTGCACAATTGACCCACTATTCTGGGTTCAATTGATGACTTCAGTCAACTAATCAACTGAGGGGACGCCAGGTAGCCAAAAGACCTAGTATTCTTATTGATTAGCCTCTTTAGGTCAATTGTAAAGATTATCCTTTCTCAACCATTTTACCTCAGCTGAACCCATAAAATAATTTTCAGGTCTTGGAAAACCCTCACTAAAACCAATTCATTGGGGGGTTGATGGCAAAAATGCCTCTTGGATTGATGATCAGTAGGAGGAATGTAACCCTTACAGCGGTGGTCAGAAAGCAATGCTTTCAAACAGCTCAAGAAACTCCTAGCATCCTCTGGAGGAACTCTAGGGTTTCAGAGAACCCTGGATGAGAAGAGCTGCTATAGAATGTCAAGTATGGCCATTGCTGACCTACATCTTAAAAGGCCTGTTATCTGGTTGTCTCTGGTTATAACACATTCTGAGTCATTAATTCTCTACAAGAAAACAAATCAGGAGTTGAGAACGCACTATTATTTCACTTGCGTCATGCCTTTCTTAGATTGGCAAATAAGAAGCATTTACAGTATATTCATAAACACAAATGTACACACGTATAAAGAAAGCATCCTGCAAATTTCATTCGTGTCATCTGCTGTCGAAAATCTACAGTCTACTTGTCTAGAGAAGGGAACATGTGGAAATGGTCTGAGATGCTGCTAATTAGATTCACAGAGTCATCTTTTTTTTTTTTTAGTGGTCCTTAATCCCATCTGTACTTTGCAGTGTATCATTTTAGCAGTTTCTGCTGTGTCAGGGCACCTGTCATGCAAGCAGAGATAGCAATCAAATCCACAGCTTTGCTCCACTCTGCAACCTACTAATTTGATAACATTTGCTTATCACATTAGTACTGCTGGGACAATGTTCTGGAATAAAGCGACACATGTTACAGGAATCTCTCACTACTTTACATTTTAGCGATGTCCCTAAAGGCCAGCCAGGGAAAAAGGAACAAAATGAGCTGGGCAAATAAGAAGCGACTGCACATAATTATCTACTAAATGTTCAGCTTGACAAATGAACTGAGCGCCCAGAATGAGGATCTGGGACAGCAATAAGTGGGATCCAGCAAATTAGAACAGTGGTTAGCATTGGTGTCTTACTCCAAAATGTTCTGAGTTTTTAGCCCTCCTGGACCATTTTGCTTGGTAGTTTTTGTACTCTCCAGGATTGTGTTTTACTCTTTATGCTAAAAAATAAAAGAAAATATTAATTTTATATAAGAAGAAAATTTGAGCTATAACAATTTATTAGTTGGAATAGTTAAGACCCCTGTTAGCCTTTCCTGTTAACTATGTTCCCATTGGAAGATTTTTCCCTTTCTTCTTGGCCTATTCAGCAGGCCCAAAGTGAGGAGTAGACTTTTAAGCACTGATACAAGCATCTACAGTATACAGAAAACATAAGAAACACCACATTAAAGGAGAGTTCAAGTGATGTTTCATTAAATGATCAGTACGGGGGCTATGGACACTCTCCCTTTATCACCTTGTGTATTGTATAATCTCTATATGTGTCTTAACTGTTTCTATGATAAGAGGCAATAGTTATATGTTAGATACATTTTGCCACTGGCAGTCTGTGTCATATGGAGTGAACCCCCGAAATGCACTGGATTTCTTTTTACTGATCACTTAATAATACATCACTTTGGACTCTTTTACCATTGGTGTGCCATGCCTTCTGTTTCCAGTTGGACTTGTATGAAGACCTCCCCTCCTTTTGGGGCTGTTTTGTGGTATTTTAGAGCAGCCTAACTGAACCCCCAAAGACATTGGATTTCTTTTTTACTGATCATGTACAATAGCATTGCTTTGGATTCTTTTACCATTGGTGTGCATGCCTTCTGTTTCCTGTATAAGTGAACTTGTATGAAGACCCTCTTCCTTTTGGGGGGGGGGTTTCTGGTATTTGACAGGAGCCTAACTGAACCCCCAAAACATTGGATTTCTTTTTACTGATCATTAAATAATACAGCGCTTTGGACTCTTTTACCAATGGCTTCCTGTATAATTAAACTTGTATGAACCCCCCCTACTTTTGGGGGTGTTTTCTAGTATTTGAGAACAGCCTAAGTGAACCCCCCAAAACATTGGATTTATTTTTTACTGATCATTTCATAATACAGCTCTGTGGACCAGTTGGACTTGTATGAAGACCTCCCCTCCTTTTGGGGCTGTTTTGTGGTATTTTAGAGCAGCCTAACTGAACCCCCAAAGACATTGGATTTCTTTTTTACTGATCATGTACAATAGCATTGCTTTGGATTCTTTTACCATTGGTGTGCATGCCTTCTGTTTCCTGTATAACTGAACTTGTATGAAGACCCTCTTCCTTTTGGGGGGGGTGTTCTGGTATTTGACAGGAGCCTAACTGAACCCCCAAAACATTGGATTTCTTTTTACTGATCATTAAATAATACAGCGCTTTGGACTCTTTTACCAATGGCTTCCTGTATAATCAAACTTGTATGAACCCCCCCTACTTTTGGGGGTGTTTTCTAGTATTTGAGAACAGCCTAAGTGAACCCCCCAAAACATTGGATTTCTTTATTACTGATCATTTCATAATACAGCTCTGTGGACCAGTTGGACTTGTATGAAGACCTCCCCTCCTTTTGGGGCTGTTTTGTGGTATTTTAGAGCAGCCTAACTGAACCCCCAAAGACATTGGATTTCTTTTTTACTGATCATGTACAATAGCGTTGCTTTGGATTCTTCTACCATTGGTGTGCATGCCTTCTGTTTCCTGTATAACTGAACTTGTATGAAGACCCTCTTCCTTTTGGGGGTGGGGGGGTTCTGGTATTTGACAGGAGCCTAACTGAACCCCCAAAACATTGGATTTCTTTTTACTGATCATTAAATAATACAGCGCTTTGGACTCTTTTACCAATGGCTTCCTGTATAATTAAACTTGTATGAACCCCCCCTACTTTTGGGGGTGTTTTCTAGTATTTGAGAACAGCCTAAGTGAACCCCCCAAAACATTGGGGGGGGGATTACTGATCATTTCATAATACAGCTCTGTGGACCAGAGGCGGACTGACCATTTGAGCACTCGGGCACTGCCTGAGGGCCCGGGGTCAGTAGGGGGCCCCATGAGAGGCCCCTGGTACCTTTTTTTAGGCTTTTGCGGGTGTGGGCGAGGAAACGGGGGCCCCATGATCCCCTATTGCTGGGGGGCCCCTTGAGTTGTCAGTCCGCCCCTGCTGTGGACTCATTGGCATGGCACGCCTTCTGTTTCCAGTTGAACTTGTATGAAGACCCCCCTCTCTTTGGGGGGTGTTTTTTGGTTCACTTAATAAAGCTTTGCTTCAAAGTATTTTACCATGGATGTGGCAAGTCTTCTATTTCCAATATAATTAGACTTACCTAAACCCCACCACCACCTTTCGGGGGGGGGGGGGGGTTGTCTGGTATTTGAGAGCAGTCTAACTGAAGCAAGTTCCCTTGATAAATAGGATACTAATAATAGACGATTTAGTGCCTCTGTTTATAGAAAAACAGAAGCCAGACAAATTAGGCTGGAGTGCATTAAAGCATATCTTAACCCCAAAACAAAAATGCTAGGTACAGTATATTGTAGTTTAGCAGTCCTTAGATGTTGGGGACTACATTAGGTTTTTTTTTCAGACATTTTCCTTTATTTTCATATCATGCCACACAAAACACTGCCTGTCCCTTCATGTCTATGCATTGTCTTCATTGTATCTAATAGGGCAGCCCTTGTTGTCATGCAGGCTGACTTCAAATATTTCTGCCTCTGTTTCTCTCCAATGGATTAATGGGACTAGTCCTTTACACAATACAGATAAGGATGTTTGTGCTTTCTTTTAAGCTTACATGAAGTGATAAGGACTCTGTAGCCTAAAAGGTGAAAATTAAGCTGTAATGTATAGCATTTTGGTTTTTGGTTTAGATGCACTTTAAACAAGAATTTTTTTCTAAGTATTGTTAGCTTCTGCAAGGACTGTACATCTCTGATGTGATTCAGAAGTCAGTCAACCCAACAAAACACACAGTGGTTGGTTTACTAAAGGGAAATTATCTCAGGGGATTTAAGTGTTCTTCACATAACCAATTCTACAATAGAAAGTTTACTTTTTCTAAATTCAGCAACAGAAAATTGGCTGTTTTAAGTAAGAATTGGGTGTTTAGAGTAAAACAACATTCTTTTAATAAATGAGCACCTGTAGCGCTAACCCCACAGTAGCCACTTGATATTTTGGGTTCCCTGTTCTGCTCCTTGACTCCAAGAGCAACCTTAGCCCATCTGATACACCTGGTTGAATGAAAGTTACTGCAAAGACTTATAGAACACAAGTATAGATACCTTTACCTTGGCTATGAGTTAGTACCAGGAAATAAACAAAACACTGTTTAGTAGTAAACAAACTCAATCTATTGGTACAGGTAAGAATAAATGGTGATTTGGGCATAAATGAACAAATAGAAGGTGGGTTCAGACACAGTCCAGTAGATAGTATAATCACTATGACATGGTAAATAGAGTTCTGTACCACTAGACTAGGAATAACTCATGAATCAGCAAAGTCAGCAATAAACAGTGCATATAATCAATAACTGCATTGTGAATAATAATACTATAACTAGTCTAGAGTGCATTCTAGAATGGCTATCATATAGTGCAATGTCCCCTGAGAGGTACCTTTTAGCATAAGTAATAGGTTAAGATCTCTGTGTAGCAGTTGTTAGTCCTAATTCTTTGGCCAGCTAGCGTTGAGGCACAGTTGTACTGTTGGTGCACATGAGACTAGTCACAGTCATGCCTGCAGGCAGCAATAGGGCTACTAGATGGCTGTATGGTCAGATCCTAAAGGGCTAAGTCTCTCTAAAAGACAGTTAATCCCCACAGCAGCAACTCACCAGTTACATTGATATTGCAGTTCACCATCCAGTCACACATATCGATTAGTCCACTCTCTGCTCTGCATCCAGGTGACTCTGTCTGTCGGCACCCCCCAAACTTAGCACCTCAGATCCCACTCAGGCTGCTGATGGTGCACCCCCCAAACTTAGCACTCCAGATCCCACTCAGGCCGCTGATGGTGCAACCCCGAAACTTAGCACTCAAGATCCCACTCAGGCCGCTGATGGTGCACAATGGTCAGTGATGTGTGCTTTCTGGTTTCACAAAGCAATTTTTTTATGTTATTTTATTTGAGTGTTGCGTTTTTGACATTTGACATTATCTTTAATATTTGTGATTTTGTATTAAATATAGATATGTATAGATTCAATGTTAGTGGGGGGTTTTGACTGCAAACACTCAACTTTCTTGCTGTCAAGATAAGTCATACAGGGACTGCCCTGGATTTACAGGTTTACATTGTAAGAGAGAGAGTGCAATGCAACCATCATCTAGAGCAGTAAAGCACAACCATGGTTTAGCACTGAAAACCAGAAGACATTACCTGCATATGTAGTGAGTAAATATGGATTCTGCCATGCACCTATATAATTAAAACTATATACAGAAACAAAGCATATACTTTGATCTCGATTTGATGAGCTATTTTGGAGGGCTGAGGAGGGATCATACTTGAGATTGGTGCAAATGCACAAGTAGGTCCCACACACATATGTAAATGGTGATTGCACCACACATGTATGTTTTTGCCACAAATGGCAGAAGGAAAGCAACATTTCCAGGACCAGAGCTCATGTTTAAGGCTAGGTTCACACTGCAGTGGGTTTGAGTGGACACGGCAGCCCATTCATTTGAATGAGCTGCTGTGTCTGTATTTCTTATTTAAAAAAAAAAGGTTTTGCACCAATTTTAAAATGCAGCCACAGGGAAATTGCATGGTTCTTTTTCACCATGTAATTTCCCTGCGGTTCCTTCACCTGCTAACATGCTGTGAGTTTAGATGTGTGGGGGTGCATTTAAGAATGAATGGCAGCCCTACATGTTTCTACAGAGCAGCACGTTGTGGCACTCGGTGGTTCAACACTGCGATTCCCGCACCCGCAACAGTGTGAACCTAGCCTAACTCTAAATTGGTAACCTGTAAAAGATGTTAAAGTGCAGCCAATGAAGATTGTTAGGTTTCTCTTTACCCGGCACAACATCATCTTTTATATTTTACCAGAAAGAGTAATATATTGTGTTTTTGTGCACTTTTTTCTGAAAATTTACATTTGACAAATGTATACACAAATGTTGTGCAACAAAAATAATTGCTACAACTGTTTTCAGAAAATATTTAATATTTGGGGATTCTAAATATTTTCTATAAAAAAATGCTAATTGTAACATGTTTGTGAAAAAAGTCAAAACTGGCTCGGACAGTAAGGGAGTAAAGCAGATGCAGCAGTCTGGTCTTCAGACAGTTTCATAAGGAGGCCCAATGGAGCTGTGAGTTTCAAAGATGCTTTCTAAGCAGGATATGTATCAATATGCGAGCCATCACCAGAGAGATATGGTACACAGGCCAACAAGGTGCTATTATGGCAAAAGGAGAGGCAGGATAGTAAGATAGCTATCAGGGCACACTGGGAATAAAAAAAAAGATTAGAAATAATGGAAATTCAGGGCAAATGGCTGACCTTCTGAGTGAGGTCTCAAGCTGAGATTATAACAAGCATTTAGGTTTGAATAAATAGGTTAGATCAGACAATCAGCAAGTCAAAGAATCAAGCCAGATCAAGTTAGGTGAACAAGCATCTATAGAGAGGCTTAGGAGGCAACTTCAAGTTTAAAGGAAACCAGTATTAAGTTGCCATCGTTAACCTCCACATTTTAAAATATTGTATCCTTAGATGCTATACTGGTCTAGTTGCTTAAGGGCTTGCATTGCATAGGAAAATCCCAGGTTCACTTTAAGCAGTTATACCCCCTTTATTGTATGTTTAGCAACAAATCAGCCTGGCTATTTACTTAAATCAGAAATATCCATGAAATGCCATTTTACAGCTTTGTACAAAGAATGCTTGTGGGCTGGTAGAGCTCTTTCTTCCCCCAGATGCTGACCCTAAATGGCCAAGTGAGTGCTCAGAAAAGTGCCTGCTTGTTATATAGTCCATTATCCAAAAGGTTGCCTGAATAGTTTAAAGCCTAAAGCCTCTAATTTTTCCTCCTTGATTGCTAAACAGCCATTTTCAATGCAAGCTAGCATGTTAAAAGTCTTAAAAGAAATGTAATTTACATTTTGTACAGGTAAATGCAGCAGGAAAGCTGGATTTCTACCACACCCTGCTAAAATACTGCAGACGAGGCAATGTGCTGTCCACCTAAAGAGCTGTGGGGAGAGCTGTTAGGGTTATCAATGGTACCAACATCCAAGCAACAGCAATGGTGACAACATTGCAGAAGGAAGAGGGTCATCACCCTATTAAAGTAATGGTTCTACTGGTATTAACAGATGTTTGCAGAATGTTCCAGAGGGTGCTTGGAAGCCCAGTCATACTGGTATGGGCAGCCTACATGACACATGTGGTTTTATGGTTTGACCATAGTTCTATGTTAAGCTCCAGAAGATGCTGCAGGAATATTTATGGTACTTTCATTCTGCACTTACAAGGACAGTGCATGAAAGTCCAAGAAAGTATCCTAGAACCCACATGGGAGCTGGATGTGCTTCTGTATCTAGTACCCATGTGTACAGAACCTAAGTGTCACCTAATTAGAATGGATTGGAACATGATCCCCAAACTGCTTTGTTTAATACAATGATGGGTAAAATGTGCTGGAAATGATTGCATCGGACATCCCTAATTAAATATATCTTGTGTTCATTGAAGCCCTTCTGCCTTAATAAATTAAGTAATTTGACAATGTGTGGATTTTAGGTCTAGAATGCTAGACTTTAAGATAAATATACAAGAAAGTGACTCATTTGCTTCTGGCAATTAACGCCTCAGACAATTAGTTTAGACATTGTCAATGTACTTATTGACTGAAGCATGAACCCAAGCGATAAGATTCTCTAGTGTTGATTAAGTCGGATACGTGGACTACGTTTCATTGAGAGGAATGCTTCACATTTGTAGGCTGCAGTAGTTTATATAAGACCCTATCATCTATTTTATGGCCAGTTAGAAGTTTTAAAAGGAGAGTAAAGTGTATTTTTAGTGATCATATATATTCATTTCTTCTTGCATTGATTACCTTACAGAATACATTTTCCCTCAAAGAGGTTGATTTATGCAGCCAGGTGCTGGGCTACAGCAATATGAAGATGGAGACATTGTCCTTTATTCTTCTCTCCCTCCAGTGGGATAGTGATGTTATGCTGCACCATCCTCCTCCAGCCAGAAGGGGGAGAGCTAACGCTAAGCAAGCCCATAGACTTCTATACAGAGTGCTGAAAATCTTGGAAGTTCTAGTTTGGGACAGCAGCCATATAATGGCTACACTATAATGGTTACACTACAGATCCCAATATGCACTGTGCCATAAACTGCCTGTGAAAGTTCCTTCTTCTGGCACCAAGGAAGGGAGCACCTCTGTCTAAATATACACCTGTAACATGGAGACTATACCAGCAGAGATCCGAGCCTAAGACTGGGACGGAGGAGACACCTGGGGGCAGCACAGCACTGCTTACATCACAGCACCTGCACTGCTGCTGCAGGAAGACTGGAGCATCCATTCACCCTTTGCTTCCCTCTGCTGATTACCGAAGGCTTTAAGGAAGAGACAGAGAGGGCTCCTTCTACAGCAAGAGGCCACCACAGCATTCCAGGGACTGGTGAGAGGACTATTCACCCATTGCTGATATGGCTAGCAGGGACTGAGCCACTCATAGCAGGACAACAAGTGTACCCAATTCATACTGCACCCATGCTGCACCCTCTACCGCACCTATTCCAAACCTAGACTGCATTTATACCTACCCTATACACCATTATACTGGACCTTTACTGCATCTGAACTACATCTACCTTGCATCTGTGCCGAGCTTATACGGTACCCACACTGCACACTTGAAGTTTAAATAGGACTGTTGTTAAGTGCACTAACATGCTTAAAGGGCCCCAATGATAGCTGGGAGAAGGACATCTCTAAGGACTGTCCCACTAACTGCTGCACTTGAGGTGACCATACTATGGCTTATGCTGATCTGGACGCTACCTGTCATCTTATGCCCAGTCCTTACTATTAATCACTTTGTTTGATAAATTGTGTTATTACCATTGTTAATGCATTTATGCTTGCCTAGTTACCAACCATATTGGGTGAAAATATATTTAGTTTGCCTTTACTACCTAGTTTGGTGTCTGTTTCTTTGATATAGCACTATTACTGGGTACTAGGTATTACCTTCAGTGATTTCCTGTGATAGTGTGTTTCTACACTCAACATAGTGTGTCAAAGGGGCTGATTTCTTTGGAAAGGGTTGAGGCAAAGAACAGAGGACCCATCCTAATCAGTGGCTCCTATGGGAGTAGCTCATTTTCTAAAGGCAGCTAGACTGATCACGTTGCTAGGGAATATTCACTTTGGTTAGTAACTGTTCTACTGGCTTCCATCATCCAATCACGTGCAAAAAAAATGCTATTTTTTTTATATTTTCCTTCCACGTGTTTGGGTATTCTGTGTATAGTGAATTTTCTCCACTTTCACTAAGTTAAAGTGATTGTAAAGGACATTTTTTTTCTTTGTCTTTTAAAATATCAAACATGTCACATTTACCTGCCCTGTGCAATGGTTTTGCACAGGCACTCCTGACACCTTCCCCCTTCCAAGTGCCCCTATAGCAAGCTGCTTGCTATGGGGGCACTCACTGCTGCCTCCATGTCCAATGAAGAGGGAGAGAGAGGAGAGAGCAGCTGCTCTCGGGCACAGTGCTGGATCAAGATCGGGCTCAGGTAAGCATAAAGGGAGGCTGAACACAGAAGGCTTTTTAACCTAATGCCTTTAGAACCACTTTTTAAGGAAAAATTCCCTTACAAAATGAACAGCTTATATACCTTTACTAAATCAGTACTAATGTTTCCTTACTGTTTTCTCAAATCTGCTAAGCAGATGTAACCCATCATTCCTTCTCAAAGCTCTATACATACCTAGATCCTCCAATCAGGACTGCAACACTGTTTACATTGCAATTACAGTGTGCTCAGTTCGACCCTATAGACGTTCCTTAGGCCAAGGGATGGATCAGCTACTATAAAACCGTTCTTGTTGCTGCCCATCTTTCTGACGTCATCATGCTGTTGCTGGGTTATTCAAGACCTATGAAGATGCTGCATATAGATAGCCAATGAAAAAAGTCAACATCATCAGACAGCAAAGTTGGCACCTGAAGAAGGAACCTTCCACTCTGAAATCCATAAGAATGAAGACGTGGGACCAGGGGTGGACTGACAACTCATGGGACCCCCGGGCAATAGGGGATCATGGGGCCCCTGTGTCCTTGCCCAAACTCAAAAAAGCCTATGAAAAAGGTACCAGGGGCATCTCATGGGGCCCCCTACTGACCCTGGGCCCTTGGGCAGTGCCCGAGTTTCCAAATGGTCAGTCCACCCCTGCGTGGAACCCAGACAGTCTAGTGAGCACACATTCACACAAACATTAGTTTAGGTCTTTACTTTTTTTTTGCACATTATATTCAGGGATTAGTTAGGGCTAGGGGTAAACTCTATTGAGGAGTGGGGGGAGCCCATCGATCTGAATTAATCTTGCTTTAGCATTCATGATAGATTGTAGAGGCAATAGTCTTGTTAGTGAAATACCACGCAACAGTATATTTCAAGGTGAGAAAAAATGAGGGCACAAACATTGATTTCTGACGTTAGAAATGGTCATATTTTGGGGATGTTGTACTCTTTATGCAGATGGCAGAGTGAAGTGCAATCATATAAAAATTTAATAGATCAAAAATAATTGCAAATATCAAAATATGTGCCCATTAAAATACACTATACATTTCCTTTAACAAATGTTTAAATTAAACTAATTTAATTTATATCTCCATCTGCCATTGGTCCATGTAAGCGGATTCTCATTAGCTTACTGATGTCAGTTTCATGGACTCACTTGTTGACATAGCACTTAGCATGTAATTCCAGCATGTTTAGATTGGAAACTATACATAGGCTCTCATTCTGCTAGCTGTGCTGTATTCATTACCAGCTGTTATCACACGGATTAGTGTGTTGACATACGTTTAACAGTGTTACAGCACCTAAGATATAGGAGATAAGAGGTTTTTAAATAGCAATGTGGACTTTTTTTAAACTCTTTGGATAACAGTAAATAAGTTAATTGAAGTCTGAAAATGCCTAAACCAAATTTCAGCATTTTAAACAATTTTTTTAAGGATAATAGACAAAAGAATAAAAATGCTAGTATTAGCAGCCAGTATAGGAATATTTTATAGTTAGGTGTATAAATGTGCACGCTTGGTTAAGTGTCTCACTGAGCTGACACACATGATGCAAACGTAAAGCCCATGTCCTGGCAAAATCTATTCAACCAGTTTTATTTTTAAATACCTTGTTGGGCATTTTATACCCACCTATATACACCTTCCGGGCCCTTTGCCAGTGCCGTTTTTGGGTTGGCTCACCACCAGTACACCAATCCCAAACCAGGGTATTATAGTTCCCACCTGTTTCTGGGTGCTGCAAGGCAAGGAAGCTCAGTAAATGGTAAACTGTGGGCAGCAGTGGATATGTGGTTAGCACTTCTGCCTAGCAGCCCTCGGGTCATCAGTTCAAATCTCAACCACAGCACTATCTGCCTGGAATTTATACATTCTGCATGTGTTTCCTCCCACACTCCAAAGACATGCTGGTAGGTGAGGGACCAGTAACTCAGCACTGCAGATATGTCTTCACCAGCCCATCCCTAAATTTCCCTTACCACTGATATGATCACCTGCAGACTGTAATCATAGTACAGGTACAGATGTCCATTGAACATGACGCAGTGTAACCCCTTCAGATCCAAGGCCCAGACAATGAGATGAATTTTTAACCTGCAAAGCTTTTTCCTCAGCTTCTGGAACTGAGAGGCCATGATATTATTTGTAAGCCATGTGTCTCTGTTCAGCCATTATAGGTAGAAGCAAATTTTATTCTACTTTGCCGTTAGTATAATGCTTTATTCTGTTGACATATATACTGTATATACAGTAGATATACTGTAGATATAGATGTAGTTTTCACACCTTGGCTAGATATGGGTCTATCTTTCTACCACTCAATTCAATATATGGTGCAAAGCTGTATCTACCATCTAGCACAGCAATGGGCAAACTACGGCCTGCGGGCCGTATACGGCCCGGCGGACCATTTAATCCGGCCCGCGGAGCGTGATACATTGGCTGTCAGGATGTATGTAGGCGGGGCAGCGTGACGAATGTGAGGGGAGCTAGGCTCCTCTCACAGTCTGCCCTGAAGACCAGAACGGCGCGGGAACACGGCGAGAGGAACGCGCGGAGCAAAGGTAAGTAAATTGACACAGGGGGGACTTGGCTTACTACTTGGGGGGGAATAGTACTATGGGGGATGAATTAATATGGGGAATGAATTACTATAGGGGGGATGAATTACTATAGGGGGGATGAATTACTATATGGGGGATGAATTACTATGGGGGATGAATTACTATATGGGGGATGACTTACTATATGGGGGATGAATTACTATGGGGGATAAATTACTATGGGGGATGAATTACTATGGGGGATGAATTACTATATGGGGGATGAATTACTATGGGGGATGAATTACTATATGGGGGATGAATTACTATGGGGGATGAATTACTATATGGGGGATTAATTACTATGCTTACTATGGGGGAATATTACTATACTTACTATGGATGACACATACACATCATTCATCTACTCTTGGTCCAGCCCCCGGGTCCAATATATGAACCCATTGCGGCCCTCAAGTCAAAAAGTTTGCCCACCCCTGATCTAGCACTTAGTTTATTTTTGATAAAACATTATATCTGTCTTTTTTTAGTGGCATAACAAAGTCTAGCTAACATACTTATAAGAATTTGATCTGCATGGGCAAAGCAAACTTAAATTATGTGCTGTAATATGGGAGCTTGAGAACACCAGCCAGACATTTTTGAAGTCTTTATTGTGTACTCCAAAAACAATCAAACAAAATAGCTTCCTTTAGCAAACAAATGAAAACAGTCCATAATTCTGGTGTGAAGAAAATAGATGCTGGCTCACCACCAGTACATCAATCCTACAGGAGGGTATTATAGTTCCCACCTGTTTCTAGGTGCAAGGCAAGGAAGCACAGTAAACTGTGGGCAGCACAGTGAATATGTGGTTAGCACTTCTGCCTAGCAGCCTTAGGGTTGTCAGTTCAAATCCCAACCACAGCACTATCTGCCTGAAATTTGCATGTTCTATTTGTGCCTGCATTAGTTTCCTCCCACACTCCAATTAAGTAGGTTAACTGTATAGCCAACCATCTATAAATTTACAAACAGTTTTTAAAAATTGGCCAATTTTTGCCCTGTCCATATATGACCGTTATGGACATTGGCTGCCCGTAAAAAAAATATGGCTGAGGGCCTGCCTAGGAACTGCGCATGTGCAGTTTCAAAGCCAACTGTGCTTTGGAAGGGGGCATGCACACAGTAACATCATTGAGGTTCCCACCAGCTGTAACACCCCCCTCACACAGAGAACATACAGAACTATCCTGGGGATTAGCTCTGACTCTCTGTTCCATGACTTCTGTGACTGCAGCTGCAGCCAATAGCAGGCTCTACTACCGTCCTAGCCTTCTCCCAAAGCCGGCACCACAGTGCATGGCAGAAGTTGTAGTTCTCCACACCACACACTGGCCCACCGTGCCTCTGCTCTGCAGAGATATAGTAGTGCTCCAGCTTGTAGTAGGGGACGGAGGAGTGTATAGCAGCCAGTGAGCTCTGATCTTTCCTCTTTTCCAGCTTAATGCCTGCAGGTAGGCCCCATCCCATTGGGCCTTCTCACAGTCTCCTGCCTTCAGCCTCACATCTTCCTCACTATCTTCCACTCGAACTCTCCTGCAACTGAGCAGGCTCCAACACTTTTAAGGGTGTCCCAGCCTTTGTCAAGCCTTCTGTTGGGGATTGGCTAGGATCCCTCAAAAGTGCAAGCCAGCCGCTCCTCAGCACTGCCTCTAGGTCTTCCTCCAAAGCTCTAGAGCGGGGGAAATTCCAGTGGGGCTGGCCTGCAGAGTCTTTCAGCTCCTGATCACAATTTGACCTTCTGACTATCACACCCAGGCTGCTACTCAGCCCTCCTCTTTATTAATTGAACACTAGCTCCCCCTAGCTAACAAGGATGGGGCTACATATGTATACATACATGTGCATAAGCATAGGTGCCACAAAAATATATAACTAACCAATAAATATAAATCAATAATCATACAAATACAAATGTGTTAAAAAATCATCACATGCAAGTGAAAAAGAAAAGTGCTCAATATAGTATAAAAAAATCAAAAAAGAAACAATATTGTGCACAACTTTTTCCAGATAGTGTTATTATTACAGATACTTATATAGCGGCATCAATTTACGCAGCGCTTTGCATACATAGATATTGTACATTCACATCAGTCCCTAAACCTCAAGGGGTGTACAATCTAAGGTCCCTAACATACATTCATACATAAACGTAATAGGGCCAATTTATAGAGATGCCAATTAACCTACCAGCATGTCTTTGGAGTTTGGGAGGAAACTGGAGCACCTGCAGGAAACCCATGCAAGCACAGGGAGAACATGCAAACTCCAGGAAGGTGGTGCCATGGTTGGGATTCGAAGCAGCTGAAGTGCTAACCATCAAGCCACTGTGCTGCCCAGAAATAACAGGGTTCAATACTGTTTCTGGAATAGCCATACAGATTGACTATGAAATTAACATTTTTATATATAGTTATAATCTATTTACGTATGTTATATGGGTATTCTGTCGGAAAAGCACAGGATTAAGCTTTGCTTTTATGTTTATTTTTACCTGCCATATTGCTTTTGTCCACTAGAGGATCCTTTATATTTGTTTTTATTTGAATAATCCATATATGGAGGTTGACTTTCCATTCAGGCTACAATATACCATATTATATACATTTTGTATGGAAGCCAGTGTGAAAATATTTTATGAATTCATTAAGTGTGCTCACCTTGAGGCTTGGTTTAGGCTAGTAATGCTTCCGTCATGAAGATGGATATATTAATGTGAGGCTTGGTTTCGTTTCTGGTCACAGGATCATCTCCAGGCATGGAATTGAGATCATGGCTAGGGTATCTCATAATGAGGCTTGGTTACAATTCACGTGATCATTTCCGGGTACAAAACTGAGATCGAGATTTGGGTATCCCATAGAGAGGCTTGGTTCTAATATATATACTGTACGTATATATATATACAGGCTGAGACAACATGCTAAACTCTATTGAGCATCTGTGGGGCATCCTCAAATGCAAGGTGGAGCAGCACAAGGTCTCTAACATCCACCAGCTCCGTGATGTCGTCATGGAGGAGTGGAAGAGGACTCCAGTGGCAACCTGTGAAGCTCTGGTGAACTCCATGCCCAAGAGGGTTAAGGCAGTGATGGAAAATAATGGTGGCCACACAAAATATTCTTTTTTTCAGATCCTCAGAGTTCTTTGCCATGAAGTGTCATTTTGAACTTCCAGTGACCAGTATGAGAGAGTGAGAGCAATAACACCAAATTTAACACATCTGAGACCTTGTAACACTAACGAGTCACATGACACCGGGGAGGGAAAATGGCTAGTTTGGCCCAATTTCGACATTTTCACTTAGGGGTGTACTCACTTTTGTTGCGAGCGGTTTAGACATTAATGGCTGTGTGTTGAGTTATTTTGAGGTCACAGCAAATTTACATGTTGCACAGTGTTATATAGTGTACAGGCCTCTCCTGTGACATCATCTTGTAAGATTTACCGGAATTATACTTTTTTGCCGATTGGTGATTATACTCAATGCTGATGTTGTTTATTTGTTTGTAAGGGCGTTTCCTTTTTTTTAATAAATGGTGTTTTTAGCACTTTTCCATTATGAGAGGCACTTTCTTTATCTTCATATGAATTTATATACCAATTATTTGGGATTGTCTGAGGAGTGACTTGAGTATACGTGTATGACTGCTGCATAAATTGACGGTGTTCTATGAATACCTGCAACAAATAATAAGTATTAATAGTAAACACTGCTTCAGTCATCAGACAGAACAGACTTTCCTACAGCTGTGATCTACCTTTCATTCCACCTCACTGACAGATGCTGATTCCTCCCTGTTGCCTTTCAAGCCTCCCTTGCAGGTAGGTTAACTCTTTCAGGACCAAGGTCCCTGTAATCAGGGTTTGGAGGCTCTTTCTCACCCAAAGGTATCTCCAAGCCTCCAAATACCTGGTCCCAAATGAAGACTTACCAATCCAAGCAGTACTGAAAATTAGTCCTCTCCTTTCCGACTGAATAACATGGGAACCCTTCACGCTGCATGGGTGATAACACCTGGGTACTGACAATGTCTCTTGAGTTCTCCCGTAAAGGGACCACAACCCAAATAGTGGTGAAATACAGTCATGGCCGAAATTGTTGGCACCCTTGATATTTTTCCTGAAAATCAAGTATTTCACACAAAAAAGGTATTGCATTAACACATGTTTTGCTATACACATGTTTATTCCCTTTGTATGTATTGGAACAAATATAAAACAGAGGCAGAAAAGCAAATATGACATAATGTCACACAAAACCCCAAAAATGGTCTGGACAAAAGTATTGGCACCCTTAACTTAATATTTGGTTGCACACCCTTTGGAAAACATAACTGAAATCAGTCGCTTCCTATAACCATCAATAAGCTTCTGACACCTCTCACCCGGAATTTTGGACCACTCTTCCTTTGCAAACAGCTCCAGGTCTCTCTTATTGGAAGGACACCTTTTCCCAACAGCAATTTTAAGATCTCTCCACAGGTGTTCAATGGGATTTAGATCTGGGCTCATTGCTGGCCACTTCAGAACTCTCCAGCGCTTCTTTGCCATCCATTTCTGAGTGCTTTTTGACGTATGTTTGGGGTCATTGTCCTGCTGGAAGACCCAGGATCTTGGACGCAAACCCAGCTTTCTGACACTGGGCCCTACAGTGCGACCCAAAATCCTTTGGTAATCCTCAGATTTCATGATGCCTTGCACACAGTCAAGGCACCCAGTGCCAGAGGCAGCAAAACAACCCCAAAACATCATTGAACCTCCACCATATTTTACCGTAGGTACTGTGTTTTGTTCTTTGTAGGCCTCATTCCGTTTTCGGTAAACAGTAGAATGATGTGCTTTACCGAAAAGCTCTATCTTGGTCTCATCTGTCCACAAGACGTTTTCCCAGAAGGCTTTTGGCTTACTCAAGTACATTTTGGCAAACTGTAGTCTTGCTTTTTTATGTCTCTGTGTCAGCAGTGGGGTCCTCCTGGGTCTCCTGCCATAGCGTTTCATTTCATTTAAATGTCGACGGATAGTTCGCGCTGACACTGATGCTCCCTGAGCCTGCAGGACAGCTTGAATGTCTTTGGAACATGTTTGGGGCTGCTTATCCACCATCCGGACTATTCTGCGTTGCAATCTTTCATCAATTTTCCTCATCCGTCCACGACCAGGGAGATTAGCTACAGTGCCATGGGTTGCAAACTTCTTGATAATGTTGCGCACTGTGGACAAAGGCAAATCTAGTTCTCTGGAGATGGACTTGTAACCTTGAGATTGTTGATATTTTGCCACAATTTTGGTTCTCAGGTCCTCAGACAGTTCTCGTCTCCTCTTTCTGTTGTCCATGCTTAGTGTGGCACAGACAGACACACAATGCAAAGGTTAAGTGAACGTCTCTCCTTTTTATCTGCTTTCAGGTGTGATTTCTATATTGCCCACACCTGTTACTTGCCCCAGGTGAGTTTACAGGAGCATCACATGCTTGTAACATTCTTATTTATCCGCAGTTGTGAAAGGGTGCCAATACTTTTGTCCAGCCCATTTTTGGAGGTTTGTGTGACATTATGTCGAATTTGCTTTCTTTCCTCCCTTTTTTTGTTTTGTCCCAATACACACAAAGGGAATAAACATGTGTATAGCAAAACATGTGTTAATGCAATACGTTTCGTGAGAAATACATGATTTCCTGGAGAAATATCAAGGGTGCCAACAATTTCGGCCATGACTGTATATCTTCCATCCAGGATCTATTCCTGTCATCCTGTACAGAGCTTACTATTCATATATTTCAATTTTTCTTCAATATAAAAAAAGCAATATTGGTGCAGCAAAAAAAAGTTTAATGTTACCGATAGTATGTCTAAAAAATATCAAAGAAAAAAAGCAGGGATGTAGGCAACTATGTCCAGAACAAGAATATAGGTGATATAGGTGTATAAGATGCAGCAGGCTGAATAGCATCCAATTTCCATTTCCAATTTCCGTAAGAGTGATTTTTCTGATATCACCATACTGTTTTGTTGTCTCAAGTGAGTTCCATAAAAACAAAGGTAGCTCATGCAACAATCCAGCACAACAAACACTATTTTGTATCCACACAAGCATCTCTTTTATTCTTAGCCCTCTATCCACACAGACACATGTTCCACCTCCCGCTGTTGGGTCATGTAAGTAGCATCGCTGTAGCCAAGTGTTTCAGCTTGTAATGCCGGGTTGCACTTTCAGAGAAACATCTGTAAAATGTATTCGGCTGTGAGGAGGGATGATCCTGCCAGCTTTCCCTGGAGCACAGATGGCAGAAATCTGAATTTGTTGGAAACGAGGGAGAGCTGCTTGTTACACAGAACACCAAAGGTGGTTGATATTATAAGGTAAATGACTTGTGGCATAGGGAGGAAACTGGTACTTTGTCTGTATATGGGTCTGGCCATCCAATTTATATATTGATATATCTGTGACAGCCATTGTATTAAGTTTTTGGGCGATGTGAAAGGTATAGTCCTTGAAGAGGTGAGCAAAGCAGAGTGTGGGGAACGCTGTACCAAAATGATATTCACCTCAAACTCCAGTATAAAGGGATTGTACACTTTCAAATGTTTTGGCTGTTTTAACTAGGCATTCGCCCTTGTCGGGCGAAACATGTAGGGAAAATATCGTCCTCCAAACTGCAGTAACACAGTCAAGCTCTTATCATTGTTTCTACAGTATTGGATCAATTATTTTTTATACAGTGATTAATAAAAGTTGTTAAAATCTTTTTAACCACTTCCCGTCCGGCCCATGTACATAAACAGACGGACGGCCGGAGCGGGTGGCTGTTTATAAACGGACTCTGCATTCACTGCCTGTGCGCACTCCCTGGGAGCTCACGGCACCGCGATCCGGTGCCCGCTGTGTCCAGAGGACACAGCAAAACACCGATCGCTGTACGGGACCTCTGTGTGAGGTCCGGATCATGTGATCACTGATTGGCCAATCAGTGATCACGTGAATACTAGTAAACAAGATGTCACTTCTTGGCATCATTGCTTACTACATGTGAAATCTGTGAATGATCACAGAGATCACATGGTACAAGGCTATTCACAACAGCCTTGTATCATGTGACAAGCTGTGACCAATCACAGCTCACACAGTATTTCTCAATGGCTGCAAGAATGCAGCCATAGAGAAAGAGAAATGATTGCTTTTACAGCCTTTATGGGTGTAAAAGTAATCAGTGTAAAAAAAAGAAAAAAAAAATCTTCGTCACCCCCCACAAGTAGTACAGGGTCACTATGGTGACACTGTACTGCTAGGGTCATAGTATGTTAAAAGAAAAAAAACCATAAATAATAATATAAAAAAAATAAAATAAAAATGTAAAACAATTTTTGAAAAATTATAATTTTTGGTTATAAAGTAATTTGGGTTATTTTTTTTACTAAAAAGATAGATGATTACATTTTGGCCAAGATTTATGAAGAAAAATTGTTTATTTGCAAAATTGTATAAGAAAAACACTTTTTTTCAACATTTTGGAATTTTTCATTTATATAGCAAAAAAAATAAAAATCCCAGTAGTGAATAAATACCACCAAAATAAATTTTTATCTGTCTCAAAAAAATGCAAAAAAATTCATATGGGTACAGTGTTGCATGACCGCGCAATTGTCATTCAAAGTGCGACGGCGCTGAGAGCTGAAAATAGGCCTGGATAGGAAGGGGGTGAAACTGTCCAGACATGAAGTGGTTAAACAGGAATGTAAAAATTTACTCTACTATAGGTTGTGCATACAGGGCAAAAACTGACACCATGAAACTACATGACCAAAGCACATCTTCTGCAGGTGAAAAACGCAAGGTGCAGGTAGCAATGCTTACAAAACCTTTGAAGAAAACATATTGTGAGAGAAACAGTGGGGCCATCTTTGATGACCTATGAAAAAGCCATCTTGAGTGTCTGTTAGGACCATGTCACTCATATCAGAGCCTAAAATGCAGCATAATCTAGCTTGCAAGCAAGATAGTAGTGGTAAAGATCATTCCACTGGTCTGGCAAGCAAGCGAGCAACACTGCCAGAGCAAGAGTGTACTTTCCTAATGAACTCTTGCTGGTAAGTTTCCCTTCTGTTGGCCCTTTGGCTTCAATACATTTTAAGCCACTAGAACATGTATGTAAATCAGAAACATCAGACGTTTTTATTCTCATACTTCACCCTGGTCAGTGACTCAAAGTCTTGATTAGGAGGGTCAGTATGGCAAACAGTTAACTTACATTGTAACAAGAAAAGGTCATCAATGGCAGTCTTTATTTCTATTTCAAGACAGATTTTCTTTAAAGCAAACTTATACTCAACTTGTTTTCTACAGTTACTTACACATTTTGCAGCAGGCACTAACCAACCTTACTTTGACCATGCCCCACTGATGTCCAGTATGGAGCTGTAGAACCTGGAAAAAACTTGTACTTCCAGGCACCCTGACACTCCCTTATCTCTCGCAATCTAGCACTTGGCACCTGGGTTGCTAAGAACCAAATTCAATTTTATTTTGGAAAATAAATCTGGGGGCTCCGATGGCGGGGGGACATGACAAAATGAGCTTAGGGTACATGCTACAAAACTTATTGATTACTTTAGTAGGCCTGTACCAGTTACAGGTTCTGGACCAGTTAGTCGTGCTTTCTTTTCAGTTAACTTTCTATGTCCAAAAAATTACCCTGTATGAAATGTAGTTTTTACTCTCCACCCACAGTGGTGAGTTCACCATTACTATCAGTTTTATAATAGGACAGTTGCATCCCCAGACATCCCATTAGACAAATGTTTAAAAACCATAAAGAAGCATTATCTTTTGCAGTGCAGAGTTCACACTTTAGATTTTCAAAGATAATAAAACTGAGAGTTGGACAGTTGCCTTCCATAAGATGTTGGTGTCAGGGCTCCCGGGTATGACCAGAGGTGTGTGACTGACGCAGGGAAACGCAGACTTCAGATATGTTATAAACAATGTAATTTATTAACACTAACCATACAAACATAAACGCAGTGCAATACTAAAACATAACACAGTGCAAACAAACCAACCAACCACCCACAGATAACAGTACATACAATGCAAGCGTCGTCAGGCAGGCCGGGTCAATATCAGTCGGGCAGGTAGGTACAGTGGGAGCAAGCGGAGAATGGTCGGGGTCACAGGCCAGGTTCAGCAGGTAGCGGGCAGCGTGGTACAGAGGGTCAGGCAGAGGAGAATGGTCAGACAAGCCGGGGATCAGAGCAGGGTCAGCAGAGAATCAGATAGGAACAGAGAGCAGGAACAGGATACAGGGCCCAAGAGAAACACAACACCAAGGCAGAGTCTGCAGGTCTGAATGTCCCTTAAATACACCAGTATAATTAGTTCCAGGTGTTTGACTGGCTGCAAGGTTGAGTCTCTGATTGCTGGGAGCACCCGCTGGCCAGCCCTGGTACTGCAGCTCATAAGGCAGCTGAGTCCCACTATTGCTGGCCAGTCCATTCCTGACAGTACCCCCCCCTCAAGGAGCGGCCTCAGGATGCTCCAAACAGTCCTAGCTGGGCAAAATGTTCCACCGCCCGGGTCTGGTAACTGGCGGGATATCAAAGACTGGCACACAGGGCAGGACTCCGGGCAGCGGCACACCGGGCAGAGGCACATCGGGCAGGACTCCGGGCAGAGGCACATCGGGCTGGACTCCGGGCAGAGGCACATCGGGCAGAGGCACACCGGGCAGAGGCACACCGGGCTGGACTCCGGGCAGAGGCACACCGGGCAGAGGCACACCGGGCAGAGGCACACCGGGCTGGACTCCGGGCAGAGGCACACCGGGCAGAGGCACACCGGGCAGAGGCACACCGGGCTGGACTCCGGGCAGAGGCACACCGGGCAGAGGCACATCAGGCAGGACTCCGAGCAGAGGCACATCGGGCTGGACTCCGGGCAGAGGCACATCGGGCAGGGCTCCGGGCAGAGGCACATCGGGCCGGACTCCGGGCAGAGGCACATCGGATTACCAGGCGAAGCAGCAGGCACCGGGCCACCAGGCGGAGCAGCAGGCACCGGGCTCCCAGGTGGGGCAGCAGGCACCGGGCCCCCAGGCGGAGCAGCAGGCAGCGGGCCCCCGGGCGGAGCAGCAGGCACCGGGCCCCCGGGCAGAGCAGCAGGCACCGGGCCCCCGGGCGGGGCAACAGGCATCGGGCCCCCAGGCGGAGCGGCGGGCGCCGGGCCCCCAGGCGGAGCGACAGGTCTCGGGCCCTCAGGCGGAGCGGCGGGCGCCGGACCCCCAGATGGAGCGACAGGTCTCGGGCCCTCAGGCGGAGCGGCGGGCGACGGACCCCCAGGTGGAGCGACAGGTCTCGGGCCCCCAGGCGGAGCGACAGGTCTCGGGCCCTCAGGCGGAGCGGCGGGCGCCGGACCCCCAGATGGAGCGACAGGTCTCGGGCCTTCAGGCGGAGCGGCGGGCGCCGGACCCCCAGTTGGAGCGACAGGTCTCGGGCCCTCAGGCGGAGCGGCGGGCGCCGGACCCCCAGGTAGAGCGACAGGTCTCGGGCCCCCAGGCGGAGCGACAGGTCTCGGGCCCTCAGGCGGAGCGGCGGGCGCCGGACCCCCAGATGGAGCGACAGGTCTCGGGCCCCCAGGCGAAGCGGCGGGCACCGAGTCACCAGGCACGACAGTGGGCTCCGAGTCAACTGGCATGACCGCTGGCACTGGGTCAGACATTGGATCGTCTGGCTGGACAGCGGGCATCGGGTCACCAGGCATCAGGTCATTTGGCTCGACAGCGGGCACCGCGTCATCTGGCAAGGCAGTGGGCTCTGAGTCAACTGGTATGACCGCGGGCACTGGGTCAGACATTGGATCGTCTGACTGGACAGCGGGCATCGGGTCACCAGGCATCAAGTCATTTGGCTCGACAGCGAGCACTGCGTCATCTGGCAAGGCAGTGGGCTCCGAGTCAACTGGCATGACCGCGGGCACTGGGGCAGACATTGAATCGTCTGGCTGGACAGCGGGCATCGGGTCACCAGGCATCAGGTCATTTGGCTCGACAGCGGGCACCGCGTCATCTGGCAAGGCAGTGGGCTCCGAGTCAACTGGCATGACCGCGGGCACTGGGGCAGACATTGAATCGTCTGGCTGGACAGCGCGCATCAGGTCACCAGGCATCAGGTCATTTGGCTCGACAACGGGCACCGCGTCATCTGGCAAGGCAGTGGGCTCCGAGTCAACAGGCACGACAGTGGGCACCGGGTCATCAGGTACCGGATTGTCTGGCTCGACAGCGGGCATCGGATCACCAGGTATGACAGCGGGCACTGGGTCACCAGGCATCAGGTCATTTGGCTTGCCAGCGGGCACCGCGTCATCTGGCAAGGCAGTGGGCACCGGGTCACCAGGCATTGGATCGTCTGGCTCGACAGCGGGCATCGGGTCACCAGGTATGACAGCGGGCACTGGGTCACCAGGCATCAAGTCATTTGGCTCGCCAGCTGGCAAGGCAGTGGGCACCGAGTCACCAGGTACGACAGCGGGCTCCGAGTCAATTGGCACGACAGCGGGCACCGGATCAGGTACCGGATCATCTGGATCAACAGCGGGCATCGAGTCAACTGGCCTAATAGGATCGTCAGGCTGGATCAGTTCATCATGCTGGGTAGAGGCATCAGGCTGAATGCCGGCGTCCGGCTGAGTAGAGGCTTCAGGCCGAGTAGAGGCTTCAGGCCGAGTAGAGGCATCAGGCGGAATAAAGGCATCAGGCCGAGTAGAGGCATCAGGCGGAATAAAGGCATCAGGCTGAGTAGAGGCTTCAGGCCGAGTAGAGGCTTCAGGCCGAGTAGAGGCATCAGGCCGAATAGAGGCTTCAGGCCGAGTAGAGGCTTCAGGCCGAGTAGAGGCTTCAGGCTGAAGAGAGGCATCAGGCTGCGTACAGGCATCAGGCCGAGTAGAGGCATCAGGCTGCGTACAGGCATCAGGCCGAGTAGAGGCTTCAGGCCGAGTAGAGGCTTCAGGCTGAAGAGGGGCATCAGGCTGCGTACAGGCATCAGGCTGAGTACAGGCATCAGGCTGAACCACGGAAGGCAGGTTCTCAGACGGTAGGCTCACCGGTTTGGATACTGGCAGGATGGTATTGGTTGGAAAGAATTTTCGCTTTTTTCTGGTTTTAACTACTGGAGCACTGCAAGTAAACGCAGGTCTGCAAACAAATGGAGCAGCTGGAGACAGAGAAGAACTGGAGGATGGAACAGGAGAGGGAGCAGTTGCTACAGAGGGCTTTTTTACAGGGTTAAAGGCAGGATAGGTGCAGCGAGTGGGAACAGGGTACTGACATGCGGTAGATAGCCAAGTATACTGGGCTGTAACTGGAGGAGCTGTTGGGAATGCAGGAATAGAGTTTTGAGGAAATAGATTAGAAGCAGGACTGGGTCTTTGTAAGCTGACTGAGGCTGGGTGCAACAAGTCTGTCCATGTCTGCAGTATGGGTTGAACAAAGCTGAGCTTACACAAAGCCTGTCTGACCAAAGACTGCACTGCGTTTATACAATCTCTTAGTGTCTGTGGTGAACATATGGAATAACGCTCCAGAAAGTAATCCACATCATCCTCTAATAACCACACCAGGGACTCTACCTGGTCTGCACTAAACGGTGGCAAAAATTCATCCCTGCATTCGGGGGTACCAGATGAAACCAACTCAGCACAAACCTCAATCAAAGGCTGCACCTCAGAGAACTCTGTGCCCTGATCTACTAGAACATGAGCGAGCTGTATACATTCTAGCAGTTCATCCCGGGTATACTCCTTCGATAAGCATACTCCCTGTCATCAAACACTAGCAGATATAAATACGCAACCTCATCCAGATCCATCCTTCCCATCAACAAGCCAAGATAGCTTCCCTGTGCAGCCACTTCTGGTCAGGATTGGCCTTGGTGTAATGTCAGGGCTCCCGGGTATGACCAGAGGTGTGTGACTGACGCAGGGAAACGCAGACTTCAGATATGTTATAAACAATGTAATTTATTAACACTAACCATACAAACATAAACGCAGTGCAATACTAAAACATAACACAGTGCAAACAAACCAACCAACCACCCACAGATAACAGTACATACAATGCAAGCGTCGTCAGGCAGGCCGGGTCAATATCAGTCGGGCAGGTAGGTACAGGGGGAGCAAGCAGAGAATGGTCGGGGTCACAGGCCAGGTTCAGCAGGTAGCGGGCAGCGTGGTACAGAGGATCAGGCAGAGGAGAATGGTCAGACAAGCCAGGGATCAGAGCAGGGTCAGCAGAGAATCAGATAGGAACAGAGAGCAGGAACAGGATACAGGGCCCAAGAGAAACACAACACCAAGGCAGAGTCTGCAGGTCTGAATGTCCCTTAAATACACCAGTATAATTAGTTCCAGGTGTTTGACTGGCTGCAAGGTTGAGTCTCTGATTGCTGGGAGCACCCGCTGGCCAGCCCTGGTACTGCAGCTCATAAGGCAGCTGAGTCCCACTATTGCTGGCCAGTCCATTCCTGACAGTTGGAGTGTGTTTGTGGGAATGTGTGCCCATTTAGCCAAAAGAACGTTTGTGCGGTCAGGTACTGATGTTAGACAAGATGTTAGGCTAGGAGTCAGAGTTGCAATTCATCCAAAAGATCTTTACAGAAGACTCAAGTTCCTTGACATCAAACTGTTTGTACAGGAGCAAAGTTAGGCTAGAACAGAAAAAGACCTTCCCCAAGGTCTCTAACACAAGGTTAAAATAATACAATTGCCTAAAAAAGGTTGGTATGTTATAGCATTAACAGTACTTCTTACTGGAAAAACCTGAATTGAAATACTTTTGGTCATATAATGTTTGTAACAGTAAACAACAGTGAGTGATTCCAGGCTTTCAACTGATTCCATGAAGTCTTGCAAATTTTGAATTTTTTTTTCAAAACTGAAAATCTAGTTTTTGTTTTTTTTTCCCAAAAGAGAGAACTACCTGATAGAAGAAGGAAAATAACAAAAATCAGGTACATTCGTCTTGGTGGTTTCATTGGCACTGGTCACAAATACAGTTTTTCCAGTAGGAATGGATTTTAATGATTAGAGGCTGAGACTTGGATGGGCTCTGGAGATATGTAAGAAAGGTACAGCACTACATTATGGGATGATGACGTGTACTTATACAGATTCACTGCAAGTGCTAAAGGTTAATATAGTGAGGGATTTAAATATTTCAAGAACAGACTTATTTTGAGGTCAGAATACAGGACAAATAAAATGCAGAAAAGAACTACCTAGGTATAAATCAAGCTGGAAGAAAACCTACCATTGGGCTTCTTTAATATCTAACAATGCCTGTGGCACAATTAAAGAGATATATAATGTAGATTATAATGACTAAGAGACAAATTTAGTTTGGAATGAAAATGTATCAACATTTTAAAAGTAGAAACAACATGCACATTTCAACTGACATTCTGCAGCACAGAGAATTAGTGTGACGTGTAGGTGTAGCATGTTATGACAGGCAGTAAGCACCCAAAGTCCCAATTTGCCAAAAAGGCGTATTGAAAAAAAGTAAAACAGTACAAACAGGTAAGGCAAGGAGGCTCGCCTGACCAGGACACCTAGAGCAATTCAATGCGGAGACAGTAGATTCCGAGCTGCCAACAGGATCTGCCACGAGGAGGAAGTGTGGCTCAGCCAGTCCAGTCCCCAGCTGCGAAGTTCTAGGTGAGAGGCGAAGTCCATGCACTTTCTGTACTTCTCTGGAACTTTTCCTTAGTACTGTCCCTAACAGGCAGGATCCTGTCCCTACTCTAGCGATTCACACAATGTACCATAACTGCAGTGAGCCAGGGCTTTTTGCAAGCTGTGCCCTCACTAAGGATGGCCTTCAGAGTCACGAGGGATCTAGCTACCAAGTGGCCACAGGAAATCATAGAGAAACTAAGTTCCTCAAAATTTCCTTCCCCTTCTGCATTGCTGCTTTGGATGAGCGCCATCTTCGGTGGGGAATACAGACTGCACCTGCCTACATGTAGAAAGGCAATTAATTATAGAAAAAAATTAGATGGATGAGCTTCACTTTGTGTAGAGTTAGCTAGTAGTAGTTAGTTATGTAGCGCTATCCCCAAAGAGTCCGCTGGTTTAGATAGGTCATCTGATGTTGGCCTTGACTATCAAAGACCCCTCAGCTTCTGACATACCCGGCTGAGCACACAAGCACTGAGGTTCACTAAGAGATCACCCACAATACTCCAATGCTCAGTAATAACTATGTTTCAAAAGAATAGATACTAGCGCAGTAAGTGGTATGTACCACATATATTATGGTCTAATACTGATTATTCAAGTAATAGAATAGATAAAAAAGAGTAGTAAGAATACACTATTAATACACTATTGCAAATAACAATTAGGGTAGCAACACAGAGGTGTATATATATATATATATATATATATATATATACACACACACCACTATATTGCCAAAAGTATTGGGACACCTGCCTTTACACACTCATGAACTTTAATGGCATCCCAGTCTTAGCGTTCAATATTGAGATGACCCAACCTTTGGAGCTATAACAGCTTCAACTCTTCTGGGAAGGCTGTCCACAAGGTTTAGGAGTGTGTCTATGGGAATGTTTGACCATTCTTTCAGATGCGCATTTACGAGGTCAGGCACTGATGTTGGCACTGATGTTGAACGAGAAGGCCTGACTTGCAGTCTCCACTCTAATTCATCCCAAAGGTGTTCTGTCAGGTTGAGGTCTGGACTATGTGCAGGCCAGTCAAGATCTTTCACTCCAAACTCGCTCATCCATGTCTTTGTGGACCTTGCTTTGTGCACTGGTGCGCAGTCATGTTGGAACAGGAAGGGGCCATCCCCAAACTGTTCCCACAAAGTTGGCAGCATGAAATTGTCCAAAATGTCTTGATATGCTGACACCTTAAGATTTCCCTTCACTGGAACTAAGGGCCAAGCCCAACCCCTGGAAAACAACCCCACACCATAATCCTCCCTCCACCAAACTTTACACTTGGTACAATTCAGCCCGGCAAGTCCCGTCAGCATAAATGGTAACATGGCCATCTAACATGCAGCAAAGAGAAGTAATAGAATAGATATACTGCCCACAAATGCACTGGGGTGGCTATACTAGACCTGAAGCTGCCTGGACAACCCTACAGGCTAGAATGGCTAGAGATATGTCACAGAAGGTGGTGTGTGAGCAGAAAGGGGGCAGCCCTTGAGTTGTTTGTTCTGCTGGCTATCTTTGGGGCCCAATGGCATTGGTACACTTATGCCTGCATCCAGTTATGTTGGTATTGAATCAGATAAAAGAAGCAAGTTTGTCTGGAATCTAAAGTCAGAGTAAAGTTCTATGTTGAACTGCTTGTGAAGGGTTTAAGTGTACCTATGCAGGGTATGGTGATCGACCAGTTTCTAACAGACTCGGTACCTGCCACACAGTGAAGTTAGCCAGAAAATAACTCTCCCACCAGTCAAGTGGCACAGTATTACTTGCAGATGCAGGAGGGTCTCCTCAACTATCTCTTGCTAATCATACAGCGAACACCACTGTGAATGAAGATGATGATGCACAGACTGACTATACTTCTCTCTGGAAGCACACAGTAGCAAAGTTGCAGATGCGACTGTACTCCTCTTCCCAATATAGCACAGGCTTTACTTCTGACTGATGCCTCAGACTGCTGGGCACACGGCCATGGAGATCCGCTCTCTAGTTCATCCCAGCGCCAACTGCCTGAACTTTCCCGGTCAGTCTGCTATGATTCCATTTGCTCCTCCTGTTGCCTCCTGGAAACTGCAGTCTTTCACTGCTCCAACACAATACCACTGCCCCTCCACAGAACTACATCTCACAACATTCCACTTTTTTCTGCTTTAAGTCCAGGATGGCCAAATGGAAGGGGGGGGGGGGGGGAGAGAGATGGAGACCTGCTGCTCTCAATTTCTACCATTTTCAAGGCATTTGATGAGAACATCTCGCCAGCACCTGGTTACAGTTATATTCAGCTGGACTTGTTCTGCAACATTGAAGATGTTTTTGGAGCTTATCCAATCCATTTCTTCAGTACTAATGAGTGTCAGGAAACAAGGAATTTACTTTCACACAGGTGGCACAGACACTTAAGTCCAGTCACCATGGAAAGGCAAATGTTGATTGGCCAAGAACAGGATGGGGAGTGTAAAAGTTGTAGAACCAGCCTAGCAATACAGACAAGTGGGTAAAGAATCTTTCAGATAGAGCTTATGTAGCTGGAGAAGGAAGTTTTAGTTATCCATACATAACAACCACATGCGGGTAAAAGAAGCGGATCAACACAATCTGATGGTCTCGACAGTCCTGTCCAGTGCCAAAGAACCTTCTTACAACTTGATCCCACTAGAGTGGTGAGCTCTTATATTGCTTAGTAGGGATCAGATTATTACCATCTTGCATAACAGAACAAGTCCAGTTGAATGTGTCTAACTACTACTGGCCATACCATGACCTGGATAAATAAGAACCTTCACTGACTTCACATGTAGAGGTATAGTTGTCTTTTAAAGATGGCAGTTGGTGAGTCATTTTACTCATCTCATTTTTTGACTCAACAAAGGATCAACAAGTACAGGAGCACCAAAACAATAAAATGTGTTAATCCCAAAATGGAAAATAAGCCTATAGCTCAGTGGTGTTGCACAGCTCTGGTCCTCAAAACCACAAGTGCAATGGCATTAAAAGAACACACTTGGTAGCCAGTTTTGTGTCTCCAAAATTCAGGATACATTGACACTCTATATCAGGTGCCTGTTTCCTGGTAGTAGTGATAGTTGAGAAATGTTGATCTCAGGGTCACTTAAAAACTAAACTATAATTTTGTTAGACTTTGTTTACACCAGCATTAAGGCAAACAATTAGGCTCCTTTGAGATGGAGCGGGCCCGTCAGCAGATCTGCCTGCTCAGTGGGGGATTTCTCTGCTAATCTCTGCTGAGCAGGTGGATGACAGGTCTGTGTCCGCTCCGTTGCTGCAGAGTGGACACAGACACAGTCCGCTTTCTTCTCGGGGGCGGTCAGATGGAAACGGACTGCCTGTCATCCGATCCAATGAACGGATGGGGAACAGAACCCCCATCCATCTGTTTTTGACATACAGGATTGGATGTCTGCTGACACCCACTGGTCCATAGAAGTTTATGGATGGTCAGATCGGGTCCGCCTGAAAAACTGATAGGCAGACCAGATCAGATCCTCAGTGTCAAAGGTACCTTAACTGAACAATTTATAACAAGCTCAGCTCCAGGCAATACTTTTTTTTTTTGGATAAGGCAGGAAATAATTAGAACCCCTGTCTGTTTTTTTTTGGCTTGTCTCTCACTTTTGCTTGGTTTAAATCCTGTTCCATTCTAACACACTGGTAAAGGACGTAAGGGCAAATCTTTTCAGTAGGGGTCACACTGATAAAAGCTTGATAGGGGTTATAACCCTTTCCTAGAGTACTATAGAGATTCATAATTATATCTTCCTGGGAAGGGGGTGCTATCTAGGATTGCCACCTCATCCCTTTAAAACTGAACACATATTAATTTCACAGGTTCTGAGGCTAATTTAATGCAGATAAGGCACTAAGGAAGTTTAATTACCACCTTAATCAGCCTCAGAACCTGTGTAATTAATATGTGTTTGGTTTTAAAGGGATGAGGTGGCAACCCTAGGGCTATCAGTAGATGCTGTCACTTTGACCTTTAAGGTCTTTTTTCAGTTCATTTTTCTTAGATTTGAATTAAAATCTATCTTTTACCATTCAACCTAAGTTTACTTTACTGTGCAATCAGATTTGAACATATTTTCATCTTTATTTCCTAATATTTCATTATAGTTTTGACTAGTATCATTTAAGTCTAGTTCTGGGCATAGTAAAGGGTTAAGAATATGGCTGTACACAAGCTAATGTTTACCAGTGACAGGTTCATGACAGTGGGGAAGCAAGGTGACACTACCTGCTCGGTGGAAATGCAGAATTGCATTAAAGTTATTAGATACTGGATTATCTTGCCCTGCAATGTCTCCGCTATTACAAGCATCTGTCAGCTGGTGGGATTCTATACTCTGTCCCTGCAGGCCCTCACCAATCAAATCAACTCCATCACTGATCTGCTGTTCTAGACACCTCCTTGTTGGCAGGAATTACAACGCTGTTGTAATAACATTAGGACATCACAATGATAGCTTCAAAAGCTCAGGGGGTGTCTGCAGGAAAATACATCAACTTTGCAGGCCAAGGCAAGGGCTGGGTTCAAACACTGGCTTCTTCTGATCTTGATTAGAAAAAATACAGGAAGATTTTAACCATTTCAAGAATGTGAGGGTTATTCTTCATGACCATCCAGCCTTCAGGCAGTTTACAGCCATCTGAATTCTGTTCAAACTGTATTTATATGTATTGGATTATATGAAAAAATAATATATATATATATACAGTATATATATATATATATATATATATATATATATATATATATATATAAAATATATTTAACAACTTTATTTTAATTTCATTTTAAAACGTTAGACATTTGGTCTGGTCCACTAACTGTCTTTTTATTTCTATCTGGATGAGGTCAGCTGCTTTGTTTTTGTTCGATTTACTAGCTTTTGAACATTTTGGTGGTTGGGTGATGTCACCACTGGATGAACATTAGTTCACATGATATAAGATGATAAATTCTATTTGATTTAGGCCTTGTCCACACGATTGTGCAGGGACATTCATTTTTCTGCATGTGTTTTGCAGGGGTACAAATAAAACAATTGTTCTCCATGTGTCCTGTTCACGCCACAACACTTCAGGCATTTTACAGCCAACTGAATCCTGTTTAAACTGCATTTATATGTACTGGATCATCTGAAAATATATATATATAGTATATTTAACAATTTTAAAACATTAGACATTTGGTCTGATCCACTAACTGTTCTTATTGCTATCTGGATGAAGTCAGCTGCCTCGTTTTTGTTCGATTTACTAGCTTTTGAATATTTTGGTGGTTGGGTGATGTCACCACTGGATGAACATTAGTTTGCATGTTTTAAGATGATAACTTCTATTTGATTTAGGTCTCGTCCCACACGATGGTGCAGAGACACTAGTTTTTCTCCATGTGCCCTGTTCACGTCACAACGCTTCAGGCATTTTACAGCCATCTGAATTCTGTTTAAACTGTATTTATATGTATTGGATCATATGAAAATAGCTATATATATATATATATATATATATATATATATATATATAAAAAATATATTTAACAACTTTATTTTAATTAAATTTTAAAACGTTAGACATTTGGGTGCCCTTTTATGACACAGAGAATAGCTGTGATTCAGAGGATCGCAGCTATTCTCTGGTCATTCACAGTTTATAACACTCAGGAGATCATGTCAGCCCTTCACTGGAGATCTGTGTTCTCCCTCCAGATTCTCCAGCCCAGAGCTGGAGAATCGGAGGGACCGCAAACTAACCAGATATAATTTACCTCTGATTAGAAAACTGATTTTTTACTGTAATCTCGCGAGATTATAGTAAAATCAGCCGTTTTCCAGCGTTTGTAGACCGTTCTCCCTTTGTTTGGAGAACTGATCTACATATGCTTCATAAACGGCATTCACAGGAGAACTGTGTTCTCCGAGAATGCCGGAGAACTGAGCAGCGATCTATTACTGCTGGTTCATAAACGGACACCTTGGTCTGGTCCACTAACTGTCTTCTTATTGCTATCTGGATGAGGTCAGCTGCCTCGTTTTTGTTCGATTTACTAGCTTTTGAATATTTTGGTAGTTGGGTGGTGTCATCACTGGATGAACATTTCTATTTGATTTAGGCCTCGTCCACACGATGGTGCCGAGACATTCGGTTTTCTGCATGTGTTTTGTAGGGGCACAAATAAAACAATTGTTCTCCATGTGCCCTGTTCACCCTACAACACTAGTATCTATACCTCCCAACTTTTTGAGATGGGATCAAGGGACACCTATTAGCAAATGTATGTAGGCATAGGACACACCCCCTGCCATGCCTCCTTAAAGGAGAATTATCCAAAAAAAGATGAGTTAAACTCACAAGTGTTTTTTTTTTTTACCAATACTATTCCTTTATACTGGCTTTTGAAGTTTACAAATGCAGCAATTTAGATACTGGATGAATGGTTTAGCATTGGGAAACACTTTGTGAGAGATAAATAGTTCATTTTATATAAAACTATATAGATCAGACCAAAATGACAGATAAATAAGGAGGAAAGAAGGACAGAGGGACTTTGATCCAAATCAAGGGGCAGTGCCTCGAAATCAGGGACAGTTGGGAGGTATGCTAGTATCATGTGCAGATTTTTTCTGCACAGGAATCTGCAATATGCATGTGTAAAACTCACTTAAAGTGTTACTAAACCCACTACAGTAAAATCAGCCTGTATATTTCGTAAAGCATTCTTGTTATACTCACTGTGGAACCTAAGGGGTTAATCCTCTGCATTGTGTAAAAAAAGCTGTTTGATCTTGCTATTCTTTGATCCTCCCCTTCTTATACTGTCCCCAATCCATCTGCCGATTGTACAGAGCAGCAATGGGAAGTCTGCACATGCTCTGTTTTGTGTGTATTGCTAGAGAGAACATTTTCTTTATGATCAAGCCTATTCAGGTCACAATACTTTGACATCAAACATTTTTGGATCATCTGGAGTCCAATGCATGTTTTATGTGTTCTAGTGCATTTTTGATGCATTCCTATGTGTTTCAGTGTGTTTTCTATGCGTTTTACCACATCCCAGTACAGTTCTTTGCAGGAAAAATGCAGCATGCTCTACTTTTTTTTCTGAAACTAAAATGCACTGAAACTGCAAACACTGATATGAACCATGCCTTTGACAACCATGTAAGCTTCTTTCTGTGCATTTTGGATGCAGGAAAAAAAATGCACTGGAACACATAGTGTGAACCAGCACTGAAGGGCAGCACAGTGGTTAAATGGTTAGCACTTCCACCTGGCAGCACTAGGGTCATTGGTTTGAATCCCAACCATGGCACCACCTGCCTGGAGTTTGTATGTTCTCTCTGTGTCTGAGTTGGTATACTCCCACACTCCAAAGACATGCTGGTAGGTTAATTGGCTCCTGGCTAAATTGGCCCTAATATGTGTAAGTTAGGGACCTTAGATTGTACACCCCTTGAGGTTTAGAAACTGATGTGAATGTATGATATGTATATAAAGTGCTGTGTAAATTGACAGTGCTATATAAGTACCTGAAATAAATAAAGGGTTTGCAGGGAAATCTGTTCCACATTCATGTGTCTAGTGTTTTATTATTTTTATTGGCTGTTTATATTGTACACTTTGGAGTGGGGTAATCCCATGGATATTGCTCTTTAGCTGGCCCTACCAAGGGCGGACAGAGCAGCAAACCTGATCATCTGTTCAGAGGTACATATTTAGGTTTACATTGCTGTCGTTCAACCATTTCAGAGAACAATTTGTTATTTAGCAGTAAAGTTTTCCTTCAAATTGTCTGAGTACCAGGGGACGACAAATTCCCATATTTTTCTGAATCTCCTTTTTTTTTTTTTTTGCCCGGTCTGGCAAAACTTTTAAAAAATAATGAATTAAATGGAAAGCCAACAGAAGAAAACATTTCATGAAATATTTTAACCTTTCTGCTAGTGGTGCCAAACAGATAGAAAGTCAGCCGAAGCAATTCTCCTTTATAATAGCAGCAGTGTGCAGTATATCATATAAAGGAAGCTATTCTGTCAACCTCAAAGGACGGGTGTCTGTGTGGAGTAGAGCTTTTGGACTAGCAATATGTCATTCCCGTGAAAAACTACAGATTTCTATCACAAAGGATCCATTGATGTCTATAGGACTCTTGATGGGGATAAAAAAACAGAGTTACTTTGGATCTCTTTCTTTATGTGACATTTGCTAGTGATGCTGGCAAAAGCGGAATGGCGTGGGGTTGCATGGTCACTGAGAGAGAAGAGCAAATTTAAGCAGAGGAATACAGAGACTGCTTGTTTAATAAGATGGAAAAGGCAATGACAAGTAGCCCTTAGAAACCAATAATCAGCTTTTACAAGTTTAGATTAGTCAGAGCACCAAGAAAAATACATTTTTTTACATTTAGTTGCTGTCTTCCTGCTCTTTGTGTCTGCATTATTAAAGTGTATGTAAATCCAAAAAAGTAAAAAATATATAGCTCAATCCTGTGCATTTAAACCTCAAAAGCATATCCTTTTTAGACTCCATGTACACGGGGCATTTGGAAAACTCTTCTGAACAATGGAAACTGATTGCTGGAAAACATAGGTTAAAAACGCGTTTATGAGCGTTTGCATTTAGAAGCGTTTTTTAAAGATAATCTCAGGAGACCTTCCAAAATGCCCAGAATGCACTGAAAAACAGTAAAAAATTAACTATTTCAGACATTTTGAGAGAAATAGAGAGAGCAGAAGCAGAGAGAGCAGTATGTGTTGAGCTCAGGGGTGGACTGACTATTTGGAAACTCAGGCACTGCCCGAGGGCCGGGGTCAGTAGGGGGCCCCATGAGATGCCCCTGGTACCTTTTTCATAGGCTTTTTTGAGTTTGGGCAAGGACACAGGGGCCCCATGATCCCCTATTGCCCGAGGGGCCCCAAGAGTTGTCAGTCCACCCCTGGTTGAGCTTACCTGTCTTTTCTGGTTGTATTCACTATGGATCACATCATGAGCATAATGCGGCACGTTCTACCATTTTTTCCTTCACACAAAACCTGGAACTGACTGCGCTGGTGTACCGGATCCATTTCAATATATGGAAAATACTTCGCATGCATTTCTGATGATGAAAAAAGGCTCTGGACAGTATCTGGATAAACAACAGTTAAAAAACACTTCTAAACGCAAACGCTCATAAACGCGGTTAGCCGCGTTTACATGCATTTACAAGCATTTGGAGTTTGAAACGCTGATAAAATCTACTCCTGAACTCAAGTTTGGTGCGTTCAAAAAAACGACTGTAAACTCAACTGCCTGTAAACGATGATGTATACATGGACACATAGGAAACCATTAGGAAGAGTTCAGGGGCTGCTAAAAAAAATGCAGAAAAGCTCCTGAACGTCAGTTTATCAGCTGCAGTGTACATGAATCCTAAGTCATTACTTACAGCTATGTATGAAAAAAAAAAACAGTTGATCCTGCCAGTGTCTACAGTGTCAATGACACTTTCTTGACAACACGGACTGCCCTTCTTTCAATACAGCAGAGACATTGTCACTCTTATTTGAGCACTTCTGCACTGAGATTTCAGGCCAACGTGGCAATGAACAATGGAGCCACATGCTAATCCTGCCTAGACAGTTTAAAATGGAACTTCGCTCTTTCAACCAACATACTATTTGTATTCCTTATGCTGCTATCATTAGTAAATAGATAGGAAAATATATCGTATTGACTTGTTTTAATCATTTTTCTTACATTTCTTCAGTTAATCCTGGCTTCAAGCCTAGGCAAATTATATCATACATCCCAGGAGAATTCAGGAGGGGAGGAGGGGCTTTCTCAGCTAAGTACACCCTCCTGCTTGCATGTCTGAGCTAAGGGCAGATGGATTCCATTAAGCAAATGCTGCAAATCTGCCCTTACTCAAAATGTCCAAGACCAGAAATGCAAGGGGGTGTTTTTCAAAGTGATTTCTCAGCAAAATAAAACATGGAGACTTGGATAGATGGGTGAGTTTGCTTTGATTATTACAAATGAATAACCTTTTTGGTTTGTGGTGCTCATATGCAGTGTATTTCTGCTTTAAGCATGGTAACACATTTAAAAAAAAAATTCCCAGCTCACTTACCAGCCAGCCTGCAACAAACCAAATTACCCTGTCTAACAGTTAATGTTAAAACAAGGGGTTTATTTTGCATACATTTGCAAACGCATGCATAAGCTGCAGTCTGTGTCCAACTAGAGAGGTCTGTCTTTACTTTTTGTCCAGTAAACAAAATAGAAAGTGCAAGGAAGTCTGTACAAAGTATGGAGAGATTCCCCTCTTAGACAGTTTTCACCAACAGAGATATCCCCACTGGGAGATTTAACCTCACCCTTTGTTCTGGTAACTATTGTAACATTTTGGATTACCCATTTCTTTATCTCTTATTTATAAGAACTTGTTTGGATTTGCAGTTGGAGGGGGTTATAAAAACATGTTTGAGACATGATTTTACTGCACCCTTTAAACCTCAACGGCAATTGGTGGGGGTGTTCACATGCTATGGCTGTGATGCTTTGCTTCACATCTGCAGCACAAATGATCCCCCCTGTTGTGTTCGTCAGGTAGCACTGCCTATGAATGCAACCCATTCAAATGAATGGGGGCACGCCACAAACATCCTGCGACCGTGTGCAATGCACATGGTTGCAGTGCTTTGGTGCAACATTTATGGCATTAAAACAGGCAGCAAGGAGCCATCATGATGCCTCCTCACTGCCTGTCAAGCTACTCTGAAAAAATGCGCTACAAATGCACATTGTGCTTGCAGTTATTATTATTATACAGGATTTATATAGCGCCAACTGTTTGCGCAGCGCTTTACAATATAAGGGAGACAGTACAATTACAACACATTTCAGTACAGAAGGAATGGGAGGGCCCTGTTCATGGAGCTTACAATCTAAAGGAAGGGGAAGGTGATACAAAAGGTGATAGCTGTAGGCGATGGTCTGATGGAGGGGGCTCCAGTACAGTTCTTAGGTGGAGGTGGGGTAGGCTTCCCTGAAGAAGTGAGTTTTCAAAGATCGCCTAAAGGCAGACAGGGTGAGGGCTGACCGGACATACTGTGGTAGGGAGTTCCAGAACATGGGAGAGGCTCTGGAGAGGTCCTGGAGGATAGCGTGGGAGGAGTTGATGAGGAAGCTAGAGAGGAGGATATCATGGGAGGAGCGGAGTGGGCGATTTGGGCGGTATCTGTGGATGAGGTTGGTGATGTAGCTAGGGGCAGTGTTGTGGATGGCTTTGTAAGCTGTGGTTAGTATTTTGAATTTTATACGTTGCAGTGCTATTCATTGTTAATGGCACCCCAAATATTGATAGCAGTCATGTGGTTTGATGCGTGACAAATAACGCTACAAACACTTCAAAAACACATGGTAAAAAAACATACAAATCTCGTTGCCCCAAAAGATGCAGGAGTATCTTTGGTACATTTATTGTGCATAGGGCAGCCCATTCAAATGAATGGGCTGTACAATGCAAGGCACGCAGAAACGCAGAAAGGAATGGACAAAGAAATGCATGTGGGAAGGCTTATTCCCACAACACCTAGCATGACTGAGGTCTAAGAATTACAAGGACAAATTTCACAGTACAAACTACCTAGCAGAAAAATGAGGTGAAATTAGGTACTTACTGTATGGATGCTGGCTATAGTGTGAATACATAGTCTGAAATTATTCCTTTTTTTAGCCCTAAGGAAGGGGAAGCAGATACCCGAAATGCATTGGCTCTCCTGGAACTTTCAATAAACATTTCAACTGTAAAACTGATTAGCATTATTTTGGAAGACTCTTTTAAATTCAGGTAGTAGCATTGTCTTTGCTTCATTTCATTTCACTAACACATAGTTTTATCCATGGAGAGATTAAACTCTGTATTGCCAAGGTTCCAGGCCACAGTCTGGGCTGGTGTCTAGGGAAGCAGTGTGTGAGGGGCCAAGCCTCAAAAGGTGCATATTGTGATAACATTACTTTGCTTTCTTCTCTCCACCTCTGCATTTTGGATCTATATTCAGCAACAAAACTATGGGGATAGGGGTGTGGGGATGTTAAGAGAAGTCAGAAAAAACAGAGTGCTACCTCAAAAAATATATTATAACTAGAGATGAGCGAAGTATTCAAAAATTCGATTCGACTGATTCGGCGAATTCGTAGAAAAATTTCGATTCGAGTCGAATATATTCGCTGTGAATTTAACTTAAAAAAGGGTGTTTCTAGGCTTCAGAGAGACTTAATATTAGTGCTGAACACTGTACCTTTAATTTAAATGCCCTTGGAGTCTGCTGGGGAAGAGAAATAATACTGTCAGGCAGTATGACATGCAGATGAGTGCCGTCGATCTTAGAATCACCGCACACTTCACTCATTTGGCCAGTCACGGGGCCAAAACCAGAGTGTGGAGCCACAGTGTGGCGGTGGAGGCAGCAGCAATGGGAGGCCATACAGCACCCTATGACAAAAATGGAAACCACCAGCAGTGTGAGGAGACCTGAAAGTGGCACATGGCAGAGTGTGGCGATAGAGACAGCAGCAATGGGAGGCCGTACAGGGACCCATGACACACTCTGGACCTGGCAGCAGCATGAGGAGGCGGTACAGGGGCCCATGGCAGATTACGGGCCTGGCAGCAGCATGAGGAGTCGGTACGGGGGCCCATGGCAGATTACAGGCCTGGCAGCAGCAATGGGAGGCCGTACAGGGACCCATGACACAATCTGGACCTGGCAGCAGCATGGGGAGGCGGTACAGGGGCCCATGACAGATTACGGGCCTGGCAGCAGCATTTGGAGTCGGTACGGGGGCCCATGACACACTCTGGACCTGGCAGCAGCATGAGGAGGCGGTACAGGGGCGCATGACAGATTACGAGCCTGGCAGCAGCAACTTGGACAGGAGGACGTTCAGTTTCTGCACCGTCTGGTGCGTGCTCGCAAACTGTTGTCTCTTGGAAACGGATTCCAAGAAAGACTGCTGACGGAATCCGTGAAGAGGAGTAGCAGGAGAAGGAGCATCTGAACGAGCAGAATATGCCAACAAGCGACAACAGGGGCCCATGGCAGATTAGGGGCCTGGCAGCAGCTATGGGAGGCCCGTAATCTGCCAGCACCCTATGACAAAAAATGGAACCCACCAGCAGTGTGAGGAGACCTGAAAGTGGCACATGGCAGAGTGTGGCGATGGAGACAGCAGCAATGGGAGGCCGTACAGGGACCCATGACAGACTCTGGACCTGGCAGCAGCATGAGGAGGCGGTATATAGGGGCCTATGGCAGATTAGGGGCCTGGCAGCAGCTATGGGAGGCCCGTAATCTGCCAGCACCCTATGTCAAAAAATTCTACACACCAGCAGTGTGTGAGACCTGAAAGTGGCACATGGCAGAGTGTGGCGATGGAGACAGCAGCAATGGGAGGCCGTACAGGGACCCATGAGAGACTCTGGACTTGGCAGCAGCATGAGGAGGCGGTATAGGGGCCCATGGCAGATTAGGGGCCTGGCAGCAGCTATGGGAGGCCCGTAATCTGCCAGCACCCTATGACAAAAAATGTAACACACCAGCAGTGTGAGGAGACCTGAAAGTGGCACATGTTTGGGGCATGATTCATGGCGGATTTAGTCAGTTGTGTCAGGAACTGGTGGTTTGAAATCCAGACTAATCCACGCCTGATTCATTTTCACAAACGTCAGTCTCTCCACACTTTGGGTGGACAGTCGTGTCCTCCGCGGAGTTGCAATACCTCCTGCCGCACTAAACACGCGCTCCGATGCCACGCTACTGGCCGGGCATGACAGCCTTTCAAGGGCAAATTCAGCTAGTTGGGGCCAAAGGTCAAGTTTCGTTGCCCAGTAGTCAAGGGGATTGTCTACCTCGGTTGGCAGGGTGCTGTCCAAGTAGGCCTAAGCCTGTTGTTTGAGGTCCTGCTCCAGGTCCACCTGATGCTGCTGCTGCTGCGGCTGGTTAGTAGTTTCCTCACTGCGCTGGTGAAGAAAGCTACTCATCATCGACTGCAGACTGAGGCAGCCGCTGCTGGTGGAGCTGCCACTGCTCCTACCACCCCACCCCTCCCCTGCTGCCATGGCAGCGGAACGCGAGCGCACAGGGCCCACAGTGTCTGAGGATGGACGTTGGCGCAGACAGGCAGAGACCAGCTGACTACATAGGTGGTTTTTATAGTACGTTATTTTGGCCTCCCTCTCAGCAGGTGTGAAAAAGGCCACCATTTTTGAACGGTAGCGAGGGTCCAACAAGGTGGACAGCCAAAAGTCATCCCTCTGTCTGATGGTTATTATTCGGCTGTCGCTACGCAAGCAAGCGAGCATGCTATGGGCCATTTGTGCCAAGGAATGCGAGGGACTCCCTGCCTCCATCTCCACAGCATACTGCCACGGTGCGTCTGGGTCCTCTGTCTCCTCCTCCTCCTCCTCTACCAGATGCTCCTGCTCCTCCACTCCTGTCCGCTGAGTGGAAAAACCACCCATTTCACTCAATAATTCCTGAGCACCAATGTCCTCCTCTACCTCCTCCTCTTCTTCCTGTCCTGCCCCCACAGGGGTCATGTGGCGTTGAGATCTGTGCGCCACGTCTACCGCACCCTGACCAGCCATTGTTAACAGCATTTGTTCCAGGACGTGCAACAGAGGAATGACGTCGTTCATCCCATAGTCCTGCCGACTCACGAATAGCGTGGCCTCCTCAAAGGGCCTGAGCAAGCGCAGGTGTCACGCATGAGCTGCCAATGGCTGACATCTAAGTTACACAGGGAGTACCTTTATCCGCTTTTAACATCAGGAAATCGGTGATGGCCTTTCGCTGTTCGTAAAGGCGGTCTAACATATGTAGGGTTGAATTCCACCTTGTTGCAACGTCACAGCATGAGGAGTCGGTACGGGGGCCCATGGCAGATTACGTGCCTGGCAGCAGCAATGGGAGGCCCGTAATCTGCCAGCACCCTATGTCAAAAAATTCAACACACCAGCAGTGTGAGGAGACCTGAAAGTGGCACATGGCAGAGTGTGGCTATGGAGACAGCAGCAATAGGAGGCCGTACAGGGACCCATGACACACTCTGGACTTGGCAGCAGCATGAGGAGGCGGTATAGGGGCCCATGGCAGATTAGGGGCCTGGCAGCAGCAATGGGAGGCCCGAAATCTGCCAGCACCCTATGTCAAAAAATTCTACACACCAGCAGTGTGTGAGGAGACCTGAAAGTGGCACATGGCAGAGTGTGGCGATGGAGACAGCAGCAATGGGAGGCCGTACAGGGACCCATGACAGACTCTGGACCTGGCAGCAGCATGAGGAGGCGGTATATAGGGGCCTATGGCAGATTAGGGGCCTGGCAGCAGCTATGGGAGGCCCGTAATCTGCCAGCACCCTATGTCAAAAAATTCTACACACCAGCAGTGTGTGAGGAGACCTGAAAGTGGCACATGGCAGAGTGTGGCGATGGAGACAGCAGCAATGGGAGGCCGTACAGGGACCCATGAGAGACTCTGGACCTGGCAGCAGCATGAGGAAGCGGTATATAGGGGCCTATGGCAGATTAGGGGCCTGGCAGCAGCTATGGGAGGCCCATAATCTGCCAGCACCCTATGTCAAAAAATTCTACACACCAGCAGTGTGTGAGGAGTCCTGAAAGTGGCACATGGCAGAGTGTGGCGATGGAGACAGCAGCAATGGGAGGCCGTACAGGGACCCATGAGAGACTCTGGACCTGGCAGCAGCATGAGGAAGCGGTATATAGGGGCCTATGGCAGATTAGGGGCCTGGCAGCAGCTATGGGAGGCCCGTAATCTGCCAGCACCCTATGTCAAAAAATTCTACACACCAGCAGTGTGTGAGGAGACCTGAAAGTGGCACATGGCAGAGTGTGGTGATGGAGACAGCAGCAATGGGAGGCCGTACAGGGACCCATGAGAGACTCTGGACCTGGCAGCAGCATGAGGAAGCGGTATATAGGGGCCTATGGCAGATTAGGGGCCTGGCAGCAGCTATAGGAGGCCCATAATCTGCCAGCACCCTATGTCAAAAAATTCTACACACCAGCAGTGTGTGAGGAGACCTGAAAGTGGCACATGGCAGAGTGTGGCGATGGAGACAGCAGCAATGGGAGGCCGTACAGGGACCCATGAGAGACTCTGGACCTGGCAGCAGCATGAGGAAGCGGTATATAGGGGCCTATGGCAGATTACGTGCCTGGCAGCAGCAATGGGAGGCCCGTAATCTGCCAGCACCCTATGTCAAAAAATTCAACACACCAGCAGTGTGAGGAGACCTGAAAGTGGCACATGGCAGAGTGTGGCTATGGAGACAGCAGCAATAGGAGGCCGTACAGGGACCCATGACACACTCTGGACTTGGCAGCAGCATGAGGAGGCGGTATAGGGGCCCATGGCAGATTAGGGGCCTGGCAGCAGCAATGGGAGGCCCGTAATCTGCCAGCACCCTATGTCAAAAAATTCTACACACCAGCAGTGTGTGAGGAGACCTGAAAGTGGCACATGGCAGAGTGTGGCGATGGAGACAGCAGCAATGGGAGGCCGTACAGGGACCCATGACAGACTCTGGACCTGGCAGCAGCATGAGGAGGCGGTATATAGGGGCCTATGGCAGATTAGGGGCCTGGCAGCAGCTATGGGAGGCCCGTAATCTGCCAGCACCCTATGTCAAAAAATTCTACACACCAGCAGTGTGTGAGGAGACCTGAAAGTGGCACATGGCAGAGTGTGGCGATGGAGACAGCAGCAATGGGAGGCCGTACAGGGACCCATGAGAGACTCTGGACCTGGCAGCAGCATGAGGAAGCGGTATATAGGGGCCTATGGCAGATTAGGGGCCTGGCAGCAGCTATGGGAGGCCCATAATCTGCCAGCACCCTATGTCAAAAAATTCTACACACCAGCAGTGTGTGAGGAGACCTGAAAGTGGCACATGGCAGAGTGTGGCGATGGAGACAGCAGCAATGGGAGGCCGTACAGGGACCCATGAGAGACTCTGGACCTGGCAGCAGCATGAGGAAGCGGTATATAGGGGCCTATGGCAGATTAGGGGCCTGGCAGCAGCTATGGGAGGCCCGTAATCTGCCAGCACCCTATGTCAAAAAATTCTACACACCAGCAGTGTGTGAGGAGACCTGAAAGTGGCACATGGCAGAGTGTGGTGATGGAGACAGCAGCAATGGGAGGCCGTACAGGGACCCATGAGAGACTCTGGACCTGGCAGCAGCATGAGGAAGCGGTATATAGGGGCCTATGGCAGATTAGGGGCCTGGCAGCAGCTATAGGAGGCCCATAATCTGCCAGCACCCTATGTCAAAAAATTCTACACACCAGCAGTGTGTGAGGAGACCTGAAAGTGGCACATGGCAGAGTGTGGCGATGGAGACAGCAGCAATGGGAGGCCGTACAGGGACCCATGAGAGACTCTGGACCTGGCAGCAGCATGAGGAAGCGGTATATAGGGGCCTATGGCAGATTAGGGGCCTGGCAGCAGCTATGGGAGGCCCGTAATCTGCCAGCACCCTATGTCAAAAAATTCTACACACCAGCAGTGTGTGAGACCTGAAAGTGGCACATGGCAGAGTGTGGCGATGGAGACAGCAGCAATGGGAGGCCGTACAGGGACCCATGAGAGACTCTGGACCTGGCAGCAGCATGAGGAAGCGGTATATAGGGGCCTATGGCAGATTAGGGGCCTGGCAGCAGCTATGGGAGGCCCGTAATCTGCCAGCACCCTATGTCAAAAAATTCTACACACCAGCAGTGTGTGAGGAGACCTGAAAGTGGCACATGGCAGAGTGTGGCGATGGAGACAGCAGCAATGGGAGGCCGTACAGGGACCCATGAGAGACTCTGGACCTGGCAGCAGCATGAGGAAGCGGTATATAGGGGCCTATGGCAGATTAGGGGCCTGGCAGCAGCTATAGGAGGCCCATAATCTGCCAGCACCCTATGTCAAAAAATTCTACACACCAGCAGTGTGTGAGGAGACCTGAAAGTGGCACATGGCAGAGTGTGGCGACGGAGACAGCAGCAATGGGAGGCCGTACAGGGACCCATGAGAGACTCTGGACCTGGCAGCAGCATGAGGAAGCGGTATATAGGGGCCTATGGCAGATTAGGGGCCTGGCAGCAGCTATGGGAGGCCCGTAATCTGCCAGCACCCTATGTCAAAAAATTCTACACACCAGCAGTGTGTGAGGAGACCTGAAAGTGGCACATGGCAGAGTGTGGCGATGGAGACAGCAGCAATGGGAGGCCGTACAGGGACCCATGAGAGACTCTGGACCTGGCAGCAGCATGAGGAGGCGGTATATAGGGGCCTATGGCAGATTAGGGGCCTGGCAGCAGCTATGGGAGGCCCATAATCTGCCAGCACCCTATGTCAAAAAATTCTACACACCAGCAGTGTGTGAGGAGACCTGAAAGTGGCACATGGCAGAGTGTGGCGATGGAGACAGCAGCAATGGGAGGCCGTACAGGGACCCATGACAGACTCTGGACCTGGCAGCAGCATGAGGAAGCGGTATATAGGGGCCTATGGCAGATTAGGGGCCTGGCAGCAGCTATAGGAGGCCCATAATCTGCCAGCACCCTATGTCAAAAAATTCTACACACCAGCAGTGTGTGAGGAGACCTGAAAGTGGCACATGGCAGAGTGTGGCGATGGAGACAGCAGCAATGGGAGGCCGTACAGGGACCCATGAGAGACTCTGGACCTGGCAGCAGCATGAGGAAGCGGTATATAGGGGCCTATGGCAGATTAGGGGCCTGGCAGCAGCTATAGGAGGCCCATAATCTGCCAGCACCCTATGTCAAAAAATTCTACACACCAGCAGTGTGTGAGGAGACCTGAAAGTGGCACATGGCAGAGTGTGGCGATGGAGACAGCAGCAATGGGAGGCCGTACAGGGACCCATGAGAGACTCTGGACCTGGCAGCAGCATGAGGAAGCGGTATATAGGGGCCTATGGCAGATTAGGGGCCTGGCAGCAGCTATGGGAGGCCCGTAATCTGCCAGCACCCTATGTCAAAAAATTCTACACACCAGCAGTGTGTGAGACCTGAAAGTGGCACATGGCAGAGTGTGGCGATGGAGACAGCAGCAATGGGAGGCCGTACAGGGACCCATGACAGACTCTGGACCTGGCAGCAGCATGAGGAGGCGGTATATAGGGGCCTATGGCAGATTAGGGGCCTGGCAGCAGCTATGGGAGGCCCATAATCTGCCAGCACCCTATGTCAAAAAATTCTACACACCAGCAGTGTGTGAGGAGACCTGAAAGTGGCACATGGCAGAGTGTGGCGATGGAGACAGCAGCAATGGGAGGCCGTACAGGGACCCATGACAGACTCTGGACCTGGCAGCAGCATGAGGAAGCGGTATATAGGGGCCTATGGCAGATTAGGGGCCTGGCAGCAGCTATAGGAGGCCCATAATCTGCCAGCACCCTATGTCAAAAAATTCAACACACCAGCAGTGTGAGGAGACCTGAAAGTGGCACATGGCATGAGACACTGTGGACCTGGCAGCAGCATGAGGAGGCGGTATATAGGGGCCTATGGCAGATTAGGGGCCTGGCAGCAGCTATAGGAGGCCCATAATCTGCCAGCACCCTATGTCAAAAAATTCTACACACCAGCAGTGTGTGAGGAGACCTGAAAGTGGCACATGGCAGAGTGTGGCGATGGAGACAGCAGCAATGGGAGGCCGTACAGGGACCCATGAGAGACTCTGGACCTGGCAGCAGCATGAGGAAGCGGTATATAGGGGCCTATGGCAGATTAGGGGCCTGGCAGCAGCTATGGGAGGCCCGTAATCTGCCAGCACCCTATGTCAAAAAATTCTACACACCAGCAGTGTGTGAGGAGACCTGAAAGTGGCACATGGCAGAGTGTGGCGATGGAGACAGCAGCAATGGGAGGCCGTACAGGGACCCATGAGAGACTCTGGACCTGGCAGCAGCATGAGGAAGCGGTATATAGGGGCCTATGGCAGATTAGGGGCCTGGCAGCAGCTATAGGAGGCCCATAATCTGCCAGCACCCTATGTCAAAAAATTCTACACACCAGCAGTGTGTGAGGAGACCTGAAAGTGGCACATGGCAGAGTGTGGCGATGGAGACAGCAGCAATGGGAGGCCGTACAGGGACCCATGAGAGACTCTGGACCTGGCAGCAGCATGAGGAAGCGGTATATAGGGGCCTATGGCAGATTAGGGGCCTGGCAGCAGCTATGGGAGGCCCGTAATCTGCCAGCACCCTATGTCAAAAAATTCTACACACCAGCAGTGTGTGAGGAGACCTGAAAGTGGCACATGGCAGAGTGTGGCGATGGAGACAGCAGCAATGGGAGGCCGTACAGGGACCCATGACAGACTCTGGACCTGGCAGCAGCATGAGGAGGCGGTATATAGGGGCCTATGGCAGATTAGGGGCCTGGCAGCAGCTATGGGAGGCCCATAATCTGCCAGCACCCTATGTCAAAAAATTCTACACACCAGCAGTGTGTGAGGAGACCTGAAAGTGGCACATGACAGAGTGTGGCGATGGAGACAGCAGCAATGGGAGGCCGTACAGGGACCCATGACAGACTCTGGACCTGGCAGCAGCATGAGGAAGCGGTATATAGGGGCCTATGGCAGATTAGGGGCCTGGCAGCAGCTATAGGAGGCCCATAATCTGCCAGCACCCTATGTCAAAAAATTCTACACACCAGCAGTGTGTGAGGAGACCTGAAAGTGGCACATGGCAGAGTGTGGCGATGGAGACAGCAGCAATGGGAGGCCGTACAGGGACCCATGAGAGACTCTGGACCTGGCAGCAGCATGAGGAAGCGGTATATAGGGGCCTATGGCAGATTAGGGGCCTGGCAGCAGCTATAGGAGGCCCATAATCTGCCAGCACCCTATGTCAAAAAATTCTACACACCAGCAGTGTGTGAGGAGACCTGAAAGTGGCACATGGCAGAGTGTGGCGATGGAGACAGCAGCAATGGGAGGCCGTACAGGGACCCATGAGAGACTCTGGACCTGGCAGCAGCATGAGGAAGCGGTATATAGGGGCCTATGGCAGATTAGGGGCCTGGCAGCAGCTATGGGAGGCCCGTAATCTGCCAGCACCCTATGTCAAAAAATTCTACACACCAGCAGTGTGTGAGACCTGAAAGTGGCACATGGCAGAGTGTGGCGATGGAGACAGCAGCAATGGGAGGCCGTACAGGGACCCATGACAGACTCTGGACCTGGCAGCAGCATGAGGAGGCGGTATATAGGGGCCTATGGCAGATTAGGGGCCTGGCAGCAGCTATGGGAGGCCCATAATCTGCCAGCACCCTATGTCAAAAAATTCTACACACCAGCAGTGTGTGAGGAGACCTGAAAGTGGCACATGGCAGAGTGTGGCGATGGAGACAGCAGCAATGGGAGGCCGTACAGGGACCCATGACAGACTCTGGACCTGGCAGCAGCATGAGGAAGCGGTATATAGGGGCCTATGGCAGATTAGGGGCCTGGCAGCAGCTATAGGAGGCCCATAATCTGCCAGCACCCTATGTCAAAAAATTCAACACACCAGCAGTGTGAGGAGACCTGAAAGTGGCACATGGCATGAGACACTGTGGACCTGGCAGCAGCATGAGGAGGCGGTATATAGGGGCCTATGGCAGATTAGGGGCCTGGCAGCAGCTATAGGAGGCCCATAATCTGCCAGCACCCTATGTCAAAAAATTCTACACACCAGCAGTGTGTGAGGAGACCTGAAAGTGGCACATGGCAGAGTGTGGCGATGGAGACAGCAGCAATGGGAGGCCGTACAGGGACCCATGAGAGACTCTGGACCTGGCAGCAGCATGAGGAAGCGGTATATAGGGGCCTATGGCAGATTAGGGGCCTGGCAGCAGCTATGGGAGGCCCGTAATCTGCCAGCACCCTATGTCAAAAAATTCTACACACCAGCAGTGTGTGAGGAGACCTGAAAGTGGCACATGGCAGAGTGTGGCGATGGAGACAGCAGCAATGGGAGGCCGTACAGGGACCCATGAGAGACTCTGGACCTGGCAGCAGCATGAGGAAGCGGTATATAGGGGCCTATGGCAGATTAGGGGCCTGGCAGCAGCTATAGGAGGCCCATAATCTGCCAGCACCCTATGTCAAAAAATTCTACACACCAGCAGTGTGTGAGGAGACCTGAAAGTGGCACATGGCAGAGTGTGGCGATGGAGACAGCAGCAATGGGAGGCCGTACAGGGACCCATGAGAGACTCTGGACCTGGCAGCAGCATGAGGAAGCGGTATATAGGGGCCTATGGCAGATTAGGGGCCTGGCAGCAGCTATGGGAGGCCCGTAATCTGCCAGCACCCTATGTCAAAAAATTCTACACACCAGCAGTGTGTGAGGAGACCTGAAAGTGGCACATGGCAGAGTGTGGCGATGGAGACAGCAGCAATGGGAGGCCGTACAGGGACCCATGAGAGACTCTGGACCTGGCAGCAGCATGAGGAAGCGGTATATAGGGGCCTATGGCAGATTAGGGGCCTGGCAGCAGCTATGGGAGGCCCATAATCTGCCAGCACCCTATGTCAAAAAATTCTACACACCAGCAGTGTGTGAGGAGACCTGAAAGTGGCACATGGCAGAGTGTGGCGATAGAGACAGCAGCAATGGGAGGCCGTACAGGGACCCATGACAGACTCTTGACCTGGCAGCAGCATGAGGAAGCGGTATATAGGGGCCTATGGCAGATTAGGGGCCTGGCAGCAGCTATAGGAGGCCCATAATCTGCCAGCACCCTATGTCAAAAAATTCAACACACCAGCAGTGTGAGGAGACCTGAAAGTGGCACATGGCATGAGACACTGTGGACCTGGCAGCAGCATGAGGAGGCGGTATATAGGGGCCCATGGCAGATTAGGGGCCTGGCAGCAGCTATGGGAGGCCCGTAATCTGCCAGCACCCTATGTCAAAAAATTCTACACACCAGCAGTGTGTGAGACCTGAAAGTGGCACATGGCAGAGTGTGGCGATGGAGACAGCAGCAATGGGAGGTCTCCCATTGTCCCAACATGGCCCAAATAGTCGCAACATGGGCCCCCTGGCCACGCTTGACTTTCTGGCCACATAGTCGACATACGGCTACGTTTACTTCCTCGGGCGGCTTGACGAAAAATTGCCACAACGCCGAGTAGGAAACTTTGCCCCCGATACTCCTCACTGGCTGACTGCTGCTTCCTCCGTGCACACCGGCACCACTACTGGCCGTGGTGGTAGGCTGCAGTGGAGCTGGTGCTCTACTCCGTGGCCGTTTGGCTCCACTGACACTGCTTCCACTGACACTGCTGCGACCCTGCTGCTGTCTCCTGGGCAACCCACCGACTGTTTCGCTCACTGCCAAGCTGCCACCCTCTTCTCCTGATGATGCGGAAGAAATTGCCTGATGACGACGAGGCTGCCAAGTGCGATCAACCTCCTCATCATCAAGTAGGGTCTCCGCCTCACTACTAGCCCCCTCGGCTGCGTCTGGGTCAGGAGACAGACCTGTCTCTAGACCGGCTACCGAGCCACTCTCCTCGCCACTACTTCTTCGCCTGGCTGCTGAAAAGGCGGATGTCTCCCCCCGTTCCTGACCGCCCTCTGTTAGCTCTTCCTCACTGTACAGTGGGGCTGAGCCCACAGCATGCGATACTTCGCTTGGTGAGGGAACACCAAAGGACAGGGGCAGGTAGAGGACACGTGATTTCAGTGGGCTTGGTCCCGGGCCATGCCAACTAACGGTTGTGTCTGACGTACCCACCGACCGTTGGCTGTAGGTGTCAGAGGTGACCTGGGAAGAGGAAGACGACCGAGCCAACCAATCGACGACGGCAGGGTTGTCGGTGGAGACACGACCGCTGGATGACACCGGGAGCACTGGCCTCTGGCTGCGAATAGTGCTGCCTCGACCCCTTCCTCTGCTGCCACGTCTGCTCGCTCCTAAAACATTGCCTCCTCTGCCACTCCTCTGCATGTTGTCTGACATACTCTTTAATTAAACGATTATGTGTCCCTGAGTAACAATTCTGTGTCCCTGAGTAACAATTCTGTGTCTGTGCGAGTAACAATTCTGTGGCCCTAAGTAACAGTTCTGTGGCCCTCAGTAACATTTCTGTGTCCCTGATTAACGTTTCTGTGGCCCCAAGTAACAGTTCTGTGGCCCTCAGTAACAATTCTGTGTCTGTGCGAGTAACAATTCTGTGTCTGTGCGAGTAACAATTCTGTGGCCCTAAGTAAAGTTTCTGTGGCCCTAAGTAACAATTCTCTGGCACTCAGTAACAATTCTGTCTGTCCCTGAGTAAAAATTCTCTGGCCCTAAGTAAAGTTTCTGTGGCCCTGAGTAACAATTCTCTGGCACTCCGTAACAATTCTGTCTGTCCCTGAGTAACAATTCTCTGGCACTCAGTAACAATTCTGTCTGTCCCTGAGTAAAAATTCTGTGGCCCTAATTAAAGTTTCTGTGGCCCTAAGTAACAATTCTCTGGCACTCAGTAACAATTCTGTCTGTCCCTGAGTAACAATTCTCTGGCACTCCGTAACAATTCTGTCTGTCCCTGAGTAACAATTCTCTGGCACTCCGTAACAATTCTGTCTGTCCCTGAGTATGAATTCCGTGGCCCTAACTAGCGTTTCTTTGTCCCTAAGTAAAGTTTCTGTGGCCCTCAGTAACAGTTCTGTGTCTGTGCGAGTAACAATTCTGTGTCTGTGCGAGTAACAATTCTGTGGCCCTAAGTGAAGTTTCTGTGGCCCTAAGTAACAATTCTCTGGCACTCCGTAACAATTCTGTCTGTCCCTGAGTAACAATTCTCTGGCACTCAGTAACAATTCTGTCTGTCCCTGAGTAAAAATTCTGTGGCCCTAAGTAAAGTTTCTGTGGCCCTAAGTAACAATTCTCTGGCACTCAGTAACAATTCTGTCTGTCCCTGAGTAAAAATTCTCTGGCCCTAAGTAAAGTTTCTGTGGCCCTGAGTAACAATTCTCTGGCACTCCGTAACAATTCTGTCTGTCCCTGAGTAACAATTCTCTGGCACTCAGTAACAATTCTGTCTGTCCCTGAGTAAAAATTCTGTGGCCCTAATTAAAGTTTCTGTGGCCCTAAGTAACAATTCTCTGGCACTCAGTAACAATTCTGTCTGTCCCTGAGTAACAATTCTCTGGCACTCCGTAACAATTCTGTCTGTCCCTGAGTAACAATTCTCTGGCACTCCGTAACAATTCTGTCTGTCCCTGAGTATGAATTCCGTGGCCCTAACTAGCGTTTCTTTGTCCCTAAGTAAAGTTTCTGTGGCCCTCAGTAACAGTTCTGTGTCTGTGCGAGTAACAATTCTGTGTCTGTGCGAGTAACAATTCTGTGGCCCTAAGTGAAGTTTCTGTGGCCCTAAGTAACAATTCTCTGGCACTCCGTAACAATTCTGTCTGTCCCTGAGTAACAATTCTCTGGCACTCAGTAACAATTCTGTCTGTCCCTGAGTAAAAATTCTGTGGCCCTAAGTAAAGTTTCTGTGGCCCTAAGTAACAATTCTCTGGCACTCAGTAACAATTCTGTCTGTCCCTGAGTAACAATTCTCTGGCACTCCGTAACAATTCTGTCTGTCCCTGAGTAACAATTCTCTGGCACTCAGTAACAATTCTGTATGTCCCTGAGTAAAAATTCTGTGGCCCTAAGTAAAGTTTCTGTGGCCCTGAGTAACAATTCTCTGGCACTCCGTAACAATTCTGTCTGTCCCTGAGTATGAATTCCGTGGCCCTAACTAGCGTTTCTTTGTCCCTAAGTAAAGTTTCTGTGGCCCTCAGTAACAGTTCTGTGTCTGTGCGAGTAACAATTCTGTGTCTGTGCGAGTAACAATTCTGTGGCCCTAAGTAAAGTTTCTGTGGCCCTAAGTAACAATTCTCTGGCACTCCGTAACAATTCTGTCTGTCCCTGAGTAACAATTCTCTGGCACTCAGTAACAATTCTGTCTGTCCCTGAGTAAAAATTCTGTGGCCCTAAGTAAAGTTTCTGTGGCCCTGAGTAACAATTCTCTGGCACTCCGTAACAATTCTGTCTGTCCCTGAGTAACAATTCTCTGGCACTCAGTAACAATTCTGTCTGTCCCTGAGTAAAAATTCTGTGGCCCTAAGTAAAGTTTCTGTGGCCCAGAGTAACAATTCTCTGGCACTCCGTAACAATTCTGTCTGTCCCTGAGTATGAATTCTGTGGCCCTAACTAGCGTTTCTTTGTCCCTAAGTAACAGTTCTGTGGCCCTGAGTAACAATTCTGTGTCTGTGCGAGTAACAATTCTGTGGCCCTAAGTAACAGTTCTGTGGCCCTCAGTAACAGTTCTGTGTCTGTGCGAGTAACAATTCTGTGTCTGTGCGAGTAACAATTCTGTGGCCCTAAGTAACAGTTCTGTGGCCTTCAGTAACAATTCTGTGTCTGTGCGAGTAACAATTCTGTGTCTGTGCGAGTAACAATTCTGTGGCCCTAAGTAAAGTTTCTGTGGCCCTAAGTAACAATTCTCTGGCACTCAGTAACAATTCTGTCTGTCCCTGAGTAACAATTCTCTGGCACTCAGTAACAATTCTGTCTGTCCCTGAGTAACAATTCTCTGGCACTCAGTAACAATTCTGTCTGTCCCTGAGTAAAAATTCTGTGGCCCTAAGTAAAGTTTCTGGGGCCCTGAGTAACAATTCTCTGGCACTCAGTAACAATTCTGTCTGTCCCTGAGTAACAATTCTCTGGCACTCAGTAACAATTCTGTCTGTGCCTGAGTAAAAATTCTGTGGCCCTAAGTAAAGTTTCTGTGGCCCTAAGTAACAATTCTCTGGCACTCAGTAACAATTCTGTCTGTCCCTGAGTAACAATTCTCTGGCACTCAGTAACAATTCTGTATGTCCCTGAGTAAAAATTCTGTGGCCCTAATTAAAGTTTCTGTGGCCCTAAGTAACAATTCTCTGGCACTCAGTAACAATTCTGTCTGTCCCTGAGTAACAATTCTCTGACACTCCGTAACAATTCTGTCTGTCCCTGAGTAACAATTCTCTGGCACTCAGTAACAATTCTGTCTGTCCCTGAGTAAAAATTCTGTGGCCCTAAGTAAAGTTTCTGTGGCCCTGAGTAACAATTCTCTGGCACTCCGTAACAATTCTGTCTGTCCCTGAGTATGAATTCCGTGGCCCTAACTAGCGTTTCTTTGTCCCTAAGTAAAGTTTCTGTGGCCCTCAGTAACAGTTCTGTGTCTGTGCGAGTAACAATTCTGTGTCTGTGCGAGTAACAATTCTGTGGCCCTAAGTAAAGTTTCTGTGGCCCTAAGTAACAATTCTCTGGCACTCCGTAACAATTCTGTCTGTCCCTGAGTAACAATTCTCTGGCACTCAGTAACAATTCTGTCTGTCCCTGAGTAAAAATTCTGTGGCCCTAAGTAAAGTTTCTGTGGCCCTGAGTAACAATTCTCTGGCACTCCGTAACAATTCTGTCTGTCCCTGAGTAACAATTCTCTGGCACTCAGTAACAATTCTGTCTGTCCCTGAGTAAAAATTCTGTGGCCCTAAGTAAAGTTTCTGTGGCCCAGAGTAACAATTCTCTGGCACTCCGTAACAATTCTGTCTGTCCCTGAGTATGAATTCTGTGGCCCTAACTAGCGTTTCTTTGTCCCTAAGTAACAGTTCTGTGGCCCTGAGTAACAATTCTGTGTCTGTGCGAGTAACAATTCTGTGGCCCTAAGTAACAGTTCTGTGGCCCTCAGTAACAGTTCTGTGTCTGTGCGAGTAACAATTCTGTGTCTGTGCGAGTAACAATTCTGTGGCCCTAAGTAACAGTTCTGTGGCCTTCAGTAACAATTCTGTGTCTGTGCGAGTAACAATTCTGTGTCTGTGCGAGTAACAATTCTGTGGCCCTAAGTAAAGTTTCTGTGGCCCTAAGTAACAATTCTCTGGCACTCAGTAACAATTCTGTCTGTCCCTGAGTAACAATTCTCTGGCACTCAGTAACAATTCTGTCTGTCCCTGAGTAACAATTCTGTGGCCCTAATAACGTTTCTGTGGCCCTAAGTAACAATTCTCTGGCACTGAGTAACAATTCTGTCTGTCCCTGATTATGAATTCTGTGGCCCTAACTAGCGTTTCTTTGTCCCTAAATAACGATTCTGTGGCCCTCATTAACAAGTCTGTGTCCCTGAGTAATGGTTCTCTGTCCCTAAGTAACTTTTCTCTGTCCCCAATTATCGTTTCTGTGGCCCTAACTCTGTCCCTGTCCCTAGTACAGAGCGGTCTGCCTCTGTTCAATAACTGCAGGCAAATGAAGAATTCCAAAATGGCCGCTATTTATAGCTCGACCATTACACAGTGCTGGCTGGCTGGCTGCTGATAGGCTGATGCGATCACATGTAGTTGAGGAATGCATTATGGGTCAGCGCGCCTTGTCTGCGCGCCTTCCCAGACATCCCCGCTCCGTCGCCGCACATGTCAGCCGCCATTTTCTGAAAAATTTCGATTCGCGCGTCCGAATTAGGCTATTTTTCGGATTCGGCATGAATCGAAATTTTTCCGATATTCGACTCGAATTCCACTTCGGATACTTCGATTCGCTCATCTCTAATTATAACCGTAGTTTAAAAAAAAACAAATCACAACATGACAGGCCGATCTTGTAAAAAAAGAAACCAATATTAGGGTTTGCCTAGGGCAGAAGGGAGTGGCACAGTAGTTTAATGGTTAGCATCTATGCCAGTTTCTCTCAACCCTTTCAACACAGGGGAACCCTTGAAATAACTTTCCTTGTATATCTACAACTCATAATACATTAGTGGGTTAGTCAATGGGAAGAATACTCCTTATACTTGTGGTCATTAGAAAGAATTACCCCCTTACAGAAAGGTAAAAAGATCAATGGTGTCAGTGGTAACCTATCTGTAAGGCAGAAATAGTTCATTGCTCAAGGAACCTCTAGCAACTCTAGAGGAACCCTGGTTGTGAAGCTCTGATCTAAGCTTTACAGGACTTGCATCCTTGGTTTAAATCTCATTTTGGTGGAAGATAGCACTGGACTGGTGCCATTGGTGTCTGCCTAGTGGTAGATTACTGTGGGGGGGGGGGGTATAGAGGGAATCACTTCCAATTGGTTATATCCCAATTGCAGGTGGTAGGTGATAGACTCCTTTGTGGTCTAGCATTAGGGTCTAGGGCTGCTACCTTTCTGATAATGACAATGGGGGGCATTGCTGCAGGGAATACTTGGGTGATTGGACAGAAGGCAATGGAATTGGCTCCCCCTTTTTCAGAGCTTCCTCTGCTCCACAACATACTGCAGGGCCACTGATTGAATATATTTAACCCTATCAGAACTTAACCATTTGCCAAGCAATCCAGTCCTGAAGAAGGGGGAGGCAATTCCCCCAAAACACATTTGATCCGCTTTTATCTTCAATAAATAAAATCATAATATACAATCCTTAAGTGAGACATTTTTCTTGACACCAGGTTCTCCTCTCCAATCACTCACGTTGGTTAGAATCTCGGCCAAGGCACTATCTGTTTGGAATATGTATGTTCTCCCTGTGTACGCAGGGGTTTTCGCTCGGTACTCCATTTTCCTCCCACAATCCAAACACATTCTGGTAGCTTAACTGCCTAATGTCTAGTTAGTTTGGCTATGCATTTGTTATCATATTCTACATGGCAATCTCAAACCAAGCAATTGGGAAAGGTTGAGCAAAGACCTGGCAACTTGCCTCACAAAAAAAAATATTGTCAAGAAAATTTTATGGAAAACAGCCATGTATCAGACATATTGCCCAGGGAGCTGCCCATATAATTGCAGAGAGTTGGATATGATTGAATGGATATATTCATACATAAATAAAGCAGCAGGATACATCCCCCAGTAGGCTTTGAACCTTAGAAACAAGAACATTCTGACTCATGCTACATGGGCTGAAATACAATATCTAGGCAAATACAATATCTAACTAAATATAATATTATTGGTTTATATTGTAATTGATTTAGTTACAGCAATTATCTGACAATGACTTTGGTTGCATGGAGCAGTAGAGTAGACACCTATATGCATTAGAACCTATAAAACAAAATGTGAAAAAAAATTATCCCACAACAAATAAACATAAAAAAAATCCACAGAATGTGTACTTAAAAAGATCCAGGAGCTCCACTTTAATTCTATTATAGGGAGACCTTTCAAGTAAAAAGTGGATGGGTTTCCAAAATTCTATTGCAAACAATTAAAATAGAAAGCTCAAGTATAAAACGCATACCTAGATTCCTCCACTAACCTCCAGCAGATTAACATCTGCTTGTGCTGGAGAGAGCTTGTTCTGTTCTGTGATGTGACTGATGCGTATGAAATTGAGGTCAGTCCCAGACTAATCAAAGTTCAAACACTAGCAGCAAGCAATAAAGAATTTATATATCATAATCTAAGTGCTTTTAAAAGAGTTGGAAAATACAGTAAATTGTATTACAAAAATGACAGGAAATAATCACAGACCGGGCCCCTGTGTCCCTTTCTTTGACACACCATGATTAATCGATGTCTGTCAAACCTGCAGTCTGCTTTGGCGTCTGTCTTGCCTTGTCCTGGCTTCTACAGGGGGTTTATTCTATGGAAATTCCAGGGATTCTGGAATAGCTAAGCTCCTGATATGACGCTAGCACAGCACACATTTAAACGCTCAGCAATCAAATCTGATTTCAGCATTTGCTGTGAAGATTCAATAAAAAGTTGTGGTAATTTGGTCTAAAAAACTGGCATTAGAAAAGAGACAGCATGGACATACAAATATGGGTTCCGAAAGGTGCAGGTGTATTGGTTAGGTTTTCTCTGCCCCATAAAGCAAGGTTGTGGCTGCAACAACCCTATGGGAAGCTCTGTAATAACAATATAAAATTCTGGAGGGGGTCTTAGGCTGTGAGTTTTATAAAGTCTATATTGGAGCAGAAGATTTAGGTGGTTTTGGGGCCACTCTGGAGTGCCATTGGTATGCAGACCATTACGGTTTAGTGAAATTGAACATTTTTGTTTGCTTGAAATTTCTGCAAAAGTCAGGAAATTTCAACAAACGTTTAACAACCTTACAACATTTTACCAAAATTTTGCCAGTTGGTAAATACGCTGGACTCAATAGAAATGCACTGTTAGTGTTTATGTATGGCACCTGAGAATGAAAAAATGCTCCCTTCAATAATCCTGGACTGGTTCTTGTGGCAAAAATGATTGTGTGAAAGTGTGAGAATTTTTGTCTTTTAATCGAAATATCAGCAAAAGTCTGGAGATTTCAACGAAGCTCCAACAACCTTACGACATTTTACCAAACTGTTACCATTTTGATAAATTGCACTGGACTCATTGGAAATGCAATTTGTTGGTGTTTTTATTTATTTATTACAGGTACTTATATAGCACCATCAATTTACACCAAGCTGTACATATGCATTGTACATTCACATTAAAGATTGCAATAGGTTTTAAACTGTTACTAAACCCACAACAGTAAAATCAGTCTGTACGGTATATGCAGTAAAGCATGCTTGTTATACTCACTGTGGAACCTAAGGGGTTAATCCTTCACATTGTGTATAAAGGCTGTTTGATCCTTTCTTCTCTTCCTCTCCTCTTGTTGAAATGTCCACTTGACACAGACTGAATCCGTAGTCACATGCACATGCTCAATTTAGTGTGTATTACTAGAGAGGTTTTTTGTTTTCAGGAGAGTGCATGTGATCAGCACAGGGCCAATCAGCACTGTCCAGACAGAGGGTCAGGGGTTTCACATCCTCCTAGAGCAGAAAGAAAACTTCTCCTACAAGCTTTAACCAGTGCTCTGCTGGACACTGATAGAAGTCACAAGACTGCTATATAGTGCTGATGAGAAAAGGTATTTAGCAGTTTATATTTACTAAAATAATTGCATTTCCATGTTGTGTGTACTGTGGGAGACTAGATATAGTGAGTGCAGGGTCCGGGGTTTAGTAACACTTTAATGACTTCTGAGGAATACAAATACTCCTTTTAACTATCCTGGAATGCTTCTTGTGCAAAAAAAATGGTTGTGCAAAAGTGAGATTTTTTTTTAATTGAAAATATCAGCAAAAGTTAGGAGAATTCAACAAGCCTTCAACAACCTTACAGCATTTTACCAAAACTTTGCCATTTTGGTAAAATGCACTGGACGCATTGGAAATGCAATATATTGGTGTTTTTGTGGTACTTATTTATTAGAGGTACTTATATAGCGCCATCAATTTAAGCAGCACTTCACATATTTATCATACATTCCCATTTAAGAATGTGATTGGTTTTAATGGCTCCTGAGGTTTACAAATTATGCCTTCAACTATCCTGGACTGCGTCTTGTGCCAAAAAAGGTTGTGCAAAATTAAGAATTATTTAAACTAAAATTTCAACAAAAGTCTGGAGATTTCAACAAATTTTCAGCAACCTTACAACATTTTACCCAAACTTTTTATGGCTCCTGAGGGTTGCAAACTATCCCTTCAACCATCCTTGACTGCTTCTTGTGCCAAAATTAAGAATATTTTCAGAATTTCAACAAAAGCCTGGTGAATTCAACAAATCTTCAGCAAACGTACAACAATTTACCCAAATTTTGCCACTTTGGTAAATTGCACTGGACTCAGTAGAAATGAAATATGTTGGTTTTTTTTGTGGTTTTTAGGAGTGAAATAGGTTTTAATGGCTCCTGTGGATTACAAACACTCCCTTCAACTATCCTGGACTAGTTCTTTTTCCAAAAAAATGGTTGTGTAAAAGAGAGAATTTGTCTTTACCCAAAATTTCAGCAAAATTCAGGAGAGCTCAACAAACCTTCAACAAGCTTACAACATTTTATTATTGGACTCAATGGATATGCAATATGTTAATGTTAGTTGCGTTTTTTTGAACTCCAATAGGTTGTAATGGTTCCTGGGGGTTACAAACTCTCTCTATCCTGTGCCTGTTTTTGTGCCAAAAAAATTGATTTTTCATTGCTTTGATCATTTTATATATTTTTACAGAAACAAAAAAAATACAATAATGGTAAATAATGATCAAACACAAATATAAGAAAAAAAAATACAAAGAACACTAAAGACATAGTAGATATAAGATAGTGTTTTTCAACACATGTTACCTATAGGCTGCATACAAATGGAGAAACAGAAAATGGGCGCACCGACCTAGTGCATTATCATTTAAAATAATTTATTAAAGAAACAAAAATAGGTATCATACTCACAATGGACATTATAACACAGGCATGTCAAACTGAACAAGATGTATGATCCAAACAACATCTGAGTCCATACGATGGAACCCTGGATGACCAACTGGCTAACGCGTTTCGAGGACACAACCTCTTCCTCAGAGGTTGGCTCTGAGGAAGAGGTTCCATTGTATGGACTCAGATGTTGTTTGGATCCATCGTATGGACTCAGATGTTGTTTGGATCATACATCTTGTTCAGTTTGACATGCCTGTGTTATTATGTCCATTGTGAATATAATACCTATTTTTGTTTCTTTAATAAATTATTTTAAACGATAATGAACTAGGTCGGTGCGCCCTTTTTCTGTTTCTCCATTTGTATCCAGTGTATTCGGACCACCCCGGTCTGTTGAGGGCAGCAAGCAGTGCATATTCCAGAAAATTCCAGAACATTCCTATTGGGTCTACTGAGTCCTTTCCTAGCGCAGGAGTAAAGTGTTTGTTGTGTTGGATTTACCTATAGGCTGCCCCCGTGGAAAACAGTTATGTGTAAGAGGTGGCGGGCAAGCTCTGTTACAAAAAAGGTCTAAAGCTTTGCTGGTTTTTATACCTGGAAACTGGGCATGTAGAACGCAATTAATGCTATCGCAGATGTAAGTGCTGCATTTCATACCTGCTGGCAGCATTACTTGAAAGATATTCATTACAGATTTTTCTACACAGTGAATAGTGTATAAGTTTTATTAATTAATTAATTACTTTGTGACACAACAGGCGTAAACAAGAAAAAACCTTGCTTAGATTTATTGTCCATAGCAAGGCATTAGCAGCAGTTTTCATATGGAATGAGAGAAAGACAGAGAGAGAGCACCAAGAAGGAGGACTTCAAGAAGAGGCCATGTTTCTACCAGAATACATCACTATGAGCAAGACGCCCTTTTTACCACTTTGAAAATGTCAGCTCCATTTAGATGATTTCTTTTGATGGGTTTGACAAATGTCAAGGTTTAGTCACTCTTGTTTAGCGTGATCCACTTTTCTAAGCAAGCCGTGCCTTGCACAATTCGATCTATTTATACAGCAGGGAAATGTCAGTTACAACTATTATTTCATGTCTGATGTGTGTGTTATAGTGCTGGACCAACAGGGGTAAAGCTTGAGTCTGATGGATATTCAATGGCGTAGACATATGCGGAATGAAAACAATGAATTCTTAACATTTCATTAAGTTACTAATTTCATTTTGTTGCATTCATAATGAAATTCATTTCATTTATTTGTTTTCAATTGGATTTTAATTTTTCCAATGGATTCAAAGTATTCAAATTGAATTCGAATTGCAAATATCAAATTGTTTTCAATTCATTGTGAAGTACAGCTGTTCTATTCTATTCAAAATTCGACTTTCAGGAGACAGTTACATTCATTATTTTCTAATCGATTACATTTTTTTTATTCTATTCTATTTTGTAAATTGTATTCTTTTATTTTCTATTCTAATCTATTTTATTTTCTATTCTATTCTTTTCTATCCTATCCTAATTTTGTAAATTGTATTCTATTCTTTTATTTTCTATTCTAATCTATTCTTTTATTTTCTATTCTATTCTTTTCTATCCTATCCTAGTCTTGTAAATTGTATTCTATTCTTTTATTTTCTATTCTAATCTATTCTTTTATTTTCTATTCTAATCTATTCTTTTATTTTCTATTCTAATCTATTCTTTAATTTTCTATTCTATTTTTTTCTATCCTATCCTAGTCTTTTCTATTCTATTCGTTTATCTTCTATTGAATCCCTTATTTTCTAATCTATTTTATTATTTTATTTTATTTTCTATTCTGTTCTATTCTGGTCTTAGGCTGCTACCTCTGTGACAAAAGGAATCCTCAGCAGATCATAAACTCTGGGGTGGGTATGAAGGAGTGCCTGGTACAAAGAATGATATCACGCAGAAATCTTTTCAAAATGATTATTGGTTGAGAGCATCAAATACAACCAACTTGTGTCAGGGAAAGGCTCCTTCCTCAGGGCTTGTGGAGTGAATGTTTTTAGAATCGCAATGAGTTGAAATTGGAGACCTATGTTAGGGTTTGACAAAAACTGCCAAATCTTGATGGCACTATGAACTTCCAGCAGGGTGTAATTTCCTGTATTTTGTTATGTATGACTTCTCCATTTTAAGTTTTTAAAACTTTAATCCTTGTTTTGCTATTTTCAAAAAGTGTAGTTAGACTGGATTTCTCTTTTTTATATCTTTCTGACTGTATGTGCCATTTTTCTTTGGCAAAAGATTTCTACCATTTTGTTTGTCTATAGTTAAGCAATGTACAACAATCAAATTTGTGCAAGCCTCGGAAACCATTGTTGGCTCAAGATGATGAAAGTACAATTAGGAGGGCACTTCATTACTTGTTGTCACACAGATATAAAAGTACTCATTGATATATTGATAATGCTGCACTCCATATGACAGCTAAAAGGGTCTTTGTTAAAGATTTCTATGGCCATGTGACCTTCCAGCCTTGGCTTGTCTCTGATGGATCTCTATCAAAACTGACTTATGGTTAAATGGATCTTGTTTTCCAATTTCTCTTCCAGACCTTTTGACTTGATGATATTATGAAGTATACCTTGCTTATTTTCAGGATTGATTGAAATTGATAATGTCATGGGTTGCCATGGAAACCATAGGAATTATTGGTACTGAATACAACTATGGCAGGTATGAACTATTGGGAATATATTATGTGCAAATACCACCGCGCTACTATTGTGATAGTGAAACAATATATAAATAAAATTTTGGGCAAAACATATAATGGGCTTGCTGTTAATCACTGAAATATGGTCCCACACCTAGCAGAACTGAATAGCACATAAGCAAATATATATATATATATGTATATATATGCACTATATTGCCAAAAGTATTGGTCGGCCTGCCTTTACACACACATGAACTTCAATGGCATCCCAGTCTTAGTCCGTAGGGTTTAATATTGAGTTGGCCCCGCCCTTTGCAGCTATAACAGCTTCAACTCTTCTGGGAAGGCTATCCACAAGGTTTAGGAGGGTGTCTATGGGAAGGTTTGACCATTCTTCCAGAAGCACATTTGTGAGGTCAAGTACTGATGTCGGATGAGAAGGCCTGGTTCTCAGTCTCCGTACTAATTCATCCCAAAGGTGTTCTATCGGGTTGAGGTCAGGACTCTGTGCAGGCCAGTCAAGTTCCTTCACCCCAAACTCGCTCCTCCATGTCTTTATGGACCTTGCTTTGTGCACTGGTGAGCAGTCAAGTTGGAACAGGAAGTGACCATCCCCAAACTGTTCCCACAAAGTGGGGAGCATGAAACTGTCCAATATGTCTTGGTATGCTGACACCTTAAGAGTTCCCCTCACTGGGACTAAGTCAAACCCCTGAAAAACAACCCCACACCATAATCCCCCCTCTGCCAAACTTTATACTTGGCACAGTGCAGTCAGGCAAGTACCATTCTCCTGGCAGCCGCCAAACCCCATTCTCCCATTCCATCGGATTGCCAGACAGAGAAGCATGATTTGTCACTCCAGACAGCACATCTTCACTGCTTTAGAGTCCAGTGGCGGCGTGCTTTACACCACTGCATCCAACACTTTGCTTTGCACTTAATGATGTAAGGCTTGGATGCAGCTGCTCGGCCATGGAAAACCGTTCCATGAAGATTTCTATGCGCTGTTGTTCTGCTAATCTGAAGACCACAGCTATTGATTCTGCAGATAGTTGGTGACGTCTGCACATTGTGCGCTTCAGCATGCGCTGACCCCTCTCTGTCATTTTACATGGCCTACCACTTCATGGATAAGTTGCTGTTGTTCCCAGTTGCTTCCACTTTGTTATAATACCATTAACAGTTGGCTGTGGAATATTTAGCAGCAAGGAAATTTCACAGATGAACTTATTGCACAGATGGCAACCTATCACGGTACCACACTTGAATTCACTGAGCTCCTGAGAGCGACCCATTCTTTCACAAATGTTTGTAGAAACAGTCTGCATGCCTAAGGGCTTGATTTTATACACCTGTGGCCATGATGGAGGTGATTGGAACACCTGAATCCAATCAGTCCCAAAACCTTTGGAAATATAGTGTATATATATATATATATATATATTTATATATATATATATATATATATATATATACTATATATATATATATATATATATATATATATATATATATATATTGTGCATAAAAATAAAAACATATTTTTTAAAAACCTTGAGGAAGTGTCACATGAGCAGTGACAAAACTAGTCGGAGGTGGAGTCAAGCCATACAAGAAGTGAGATTGGAATGCATGGTTTGAAGGTGATGTCGATTTCCTAATTTTTTTTCTTCTTCTTCTTTTCTTCTATTCATGCGCATGGTTTAAAGTGCACTGTTCCATCTGAGTGTCATTTTTGGGCTTTAATAAAATTTTAACATGTTAATTCAGTAGAACACAATGATGGCCTTTTTTTTATCCTATTTGAGCCTTGTTTTCTGGAGGATCTATCTTATTGAAGCAGAAACAGCTGGTGAAGCAGATGATATCCTATACCAGTGGAATAGTCCTCAGGGTGGGGAAGGCATGCAGTGACCCTCTGAGGTCTAACATGGAGGTGAGCACATAGGTTTGCTGGTGGTGGATATCACATGGTTCAGTGTTATTGGATACATATTTGTATGAGCAGCACATGTTTGAATGAGCTGTTTTTCATGCCACAGAGTTGATTTCATCATATTTTAGACCTGGAGAGACATTTTTTTGTATTGACTTCATATTCACAAAACAGAGCTTCTCACCATCATTCACTATTCGTTTTGAAGTGCTGTTTGTTACCACATGTGCTAAGTTTATTTTATATTGCACATAGAGCACTTTGCAGTTTTAAGGTGTTTTTTTTAGGGATAATATATGTATTTGTTTGTGTGCTATATATCACATTTACATGCCTAGTTATTTTGTTTGTGTTATATCCCAGTTATTAAGGTTTCAGCAGCATAAGTTGGATACAACATTCCGGTGATTCACATTCACATAGGGGTTTCTACGACTATTCTCATGTTAGTTTTTTAAAGGGGCAGCATTAGACTTTCTGGTTATTGGTTATGAACTATTGTTAACTTTCTACAATGTAGAATATTTAAAAGCTGAACTTCAGGCAAACACAGCTAAACTGTATTTTTGATTGCGTTTTTGTCTTCCAAAGGATTTATATTCCGGTCCTTTCAATTCACAGATTGCACAGCAATGCCAAAGAGCACAGCCAGGTTGGTGACTTGTTCTATAGTACAGGGTGAAGACAGGAGCCTGATACCAAGTCAAGGTACCTATCTTAGTTTCATTTAAATATACATTTAACGTTTTAAAGTTCATATAAAGATTTTTTTAAGGACTAGAACCTTTGTCAGGTTTGTATTACCCTTTCTTTTATTTACCTTCTCTATTGGTCCTGTAACCATTTTCTCCTGTACAGAGAGTGGTGAGAAATCAGAGATTTTTGAGTTGTCAAAGGGACCTCTATTTTGAGGTGAACAGGTGAACAGAAAGCTTTCAGTGAGTAACCCTGTTCTGGTTACAGCTCTCTTAAAGGGGATAACCTCTTGCTTTTGAAAGATCTCCTTTTACAACATGATATGTTTCTGAGAAAGGGCATAAAGGGTAATTTCCCCGGTGGGGCAGAGAAAAAAAAAACGACAGAAGGTAGATTCTAAGACACTTGGGCAGTCTGACCCCTCTTGTTATGTAACTTTATTTGATTTCTAATGTGGTTTTCTTGCTTATAAATGTATCATAATCACTTCACACTTACAGACAGATGGAATGCTCCCTTTCTATTGTAAACATGTTTTTCTCCCTTTTATTGTACGTCCTGCTGATGTCTCTGTATCTTGCATAATGATTTTGTGAAGTACTAATAAAGTTTCTTTTGGATATAAAGAAACATTGACAGAGGCCGTATCCACCTCGATCACCATATTACAAGAAAAACAATTAAGGCAAATGTAAAAATATACCAGCATATTTTATCGCTTAATTGCGAGCGCTGTCACCGTAACCAAGGAACAACCATGAAAAGAGAACTGCCCAAATGGTAGGCAAAAAGTAGTTACTATGGTGGCAGATATCATATAAGCTGGAGATTCTAAAAACACAATCCTTGATACCAAGTATCTTAACCATTTGCCACCCGCCCTATGGCCGAATGGCGGGCGGCAAATGTCATCAGCATTCCGGGTAGACGCCATATGCTTCCTCCCGCACATGCACAGATTGCGCTCCTGCAGAGCGGCACAGCGGCGCGATCTGTCACCGGCCGTGTACCTCGGACACGGCCGATGACAGATATGAGTATCAGTGAAGGAGTGCTCTTAAGATCCAGGGTGATCTTCAGACGTCCAATATACAGGACCATCGGGTGATAAAATATAAAGACTGCGCACTCACCAGATACGCAATCTTTATGCGCATTTGTGTAAAATTATCACTAGACCTCCTGTATCGTCATCCTGGTCTGGTCAGATCTGGTCAGCATACTAATAAGTATGAAGTACTAATAAAGTTTCTTTTGGATATAAAGAAACATTGACAGAGGCCGTATCCACCTCGATCACCATATTACAAGAAAAACAATTAAGGCAAATGTAAAAATATACCAGCATATTTTATCGCTTAATTGCGAGCGCTGTCACCGTAACCAAGGCACAACCATGAAAAGAGAACTGCCCAAATGGTAGGCAAAAAGTAGTTACTATGGTGGCAGATATCATAGGCGGGGGGGGGGGGGGGGAGTCTCAGGCGGGGGGGGGGGGATGTATTCGGTGCGATGAGCCGCCCTCCCACGCCGCCCACCGAATACATCCCCCCCCCCCCCGCCTGAGACTCGGCTGCACAGTGCAGTTCTGGTGAGAACCGGCCAAGTCTACGGAACAGCTGCATCCATCCAGTTACCGGGCCATGAGGGATATGCTGACCAGATCTGACCAGACCAGGATGACGATACAGGAGGTCTAGTGATAATTTTACACAAATGCGCATAAAGATTGCGTATCTGGTGAGTGCGCAGTCTTTATATTTTATCACCCGATGGTCCTGTATATTGGACGTCTGAAGATCACCCTGGATCTTAAGAGCACTCCTTCACTGGACTGTTTTTCACTCTCTTCACCTAGAGCCACCATATAGTGGCATTACTAATTTACAGTCACTGTTCACTATTGTGTAATTATCATTTGTTTGGTTATACAGCGCTGCACCTCCCTGTTCACATATATGCTATTGAAGGTTTGATACGGTGCCTTTTGGGTGTACAGCTGCTGCTTATTATACATTATATACTATCACATAAGCGCTCACTTATTCTCTGTTTTTCTAGATATGAGTATCGGCCCCGTTGCCGGTACCATGTGACCTGCTGTGACCAATCACAGCAGGTCACATGACAATTGTATGTAATGGATGGCTTCATTCATGCCATCCATTGTATACTAGTGTCTAGCTGTTAATTGTCACAGCTAATCACATGCACATGTCATGTGATTAGCTGTGGCCAAATCACAGTTAAGCACAAAAAAAAAAAACCCTGAATGAAGGGTTCTGTTCAAAGAGTTGACAGGCCTCTGAGAGGACAGATATCCCCGGTTATCCGTTGGCAGATAATGAAAGCCACAATTGGCATGTAGATTGTTCAAGTAAGAAACTTTGAGTAGCATGAAGGTTGAGACAGGAATGCAGCAATTAAAGTTATTAAAGATAGATGTGTTGTGGAGAGTGTAAGAAATACTGTTGACACTGGACTTGTGGCTCCAAATCTCTTTGGGTCACATGGGCCTATGTTGTGAAAAAGGAGAGAGAAAGTCCCACTGTCTTCGAATAAGTATAACACAGCAGAATGTGGCTCATACATTACTGCCACTACACTGCCACTCCGCTCATCCTGATGTCACTCCGAAACATGAAGTGGAGTAAATGTTGCTTCAGACTGTTGGTGCAAGCCGAATTCATCTCCGTGTGTTGGAGTTGCTGCTACTGGCTGGACCATGTGGGTACCATGTCCCTCCGTACTTTCAACTCGGTGAACGGGGTGCTGTCACGTGACAGAAAGTATTGACTCAGTGGATTCCGGAATGGAAATATGGCATCACTGGACGTCGATCACCAACCTAGTCCAAAATGTAAACAATGTTGTGGATTTGCATACTAAGTATGATATACTTTGAACAGTATATGGAGATGTATGGGAGCAAGCGCATACAAGTGCCCCCATAGCAAGCTGCTTGCTACAGTGGCAGTCAGTGGGGGGTAGGGAGCCTGGAGAGTTAGTGGGGGACCCGAGAAGAGGAGAATCAGACTGCACTGTGCAAAACCATTGCACAGAGCAGGAAAGTGTAACATGTTTGTTATTTAAAAAAAATAAAACTGTGTTCCTTTACAATCACTTTAAGATAGGCCTAGATTTCCATGCCTGTATATCAGTGGGGTATTTCCTGCCAGCTCTAACACCAACAATAATTTGAAATAACAGAAGTGTGGAGCAAAAGAGTGGGGAAGCTTAAATACAGTCATACATTGCAGTCTACATAGAACAGGAAGAATACAGGTTAATATTGTGTGAGCAGGAAATTATAATTCTAAATCCTAACACTGACGTACAAAGCTGTCCACCATACTGCCCCGTACTACATCTCTGGCCTAATATCCAAGTACCGCCCAGCACGCACACTCCGCTCCTCACAAGACCTCCTTGTCTCTAGTTCCCTGGTCTCCTCCTCCCATGCCCGCCTCCAAGACTTCTCCAGACTGTCACCCATCCTCTGGAACTCCCTGCCCCAACCCATCAGTTATCACCTACTCTCCTCTCCTTTAGGCGCACCCTGAAAACCCATCTCTTCAGGGAAGCCTACCCCACCCCCTGCTAACTTGACCGACCTCATCCACTCTTCCTACCACTCCATCCACCATAGCTATCTCCTCCTGTACCACTATCCCCTCCCTCCTAGATTGTAAGCTCCAAGGAGCAGGTCCCTCGATCCCCTCATGTTTTGCATTGTATTGTTATTGTTCTGTCACATGTTCTGTCCCCCTTTGTAATGTACAGCGCTGAGCGAACTATTGGCGCTTTATAAATACTGTATAATAATAATAATAGTTGTAAAGTAGAAGTATAGGTAAAGAATTATGGTCCTTTCACACAGACTTTGCTCAATGCATGAACACATCCCCTGCTAAATCGAAGCTAAACAGGAATCCGTTTTGTCACATCTGTGCCCATTCAGTTGGTATCAGCATTTTGACAGTGGACAGGGGCAGAACCGGTGATGGCTCTATGGGTGGCTGGATGTAAACTGACTTGTGTCCATTTTCATTAGGATACTTCTGATCAGCCACGTTTAGGTCTTTTTCTGTTTTTCTTTCCCAAACCCAGACAGACTTGAAAGTAGGTAGATGTAAATGGAAACAAGTCCATTTATGCCCATCTGTCCATAGCATGGAGCTTCCAATCGAGTCCACCTGAAAAACTGACAGGCAGACCTGACTGGAAACATAAAAAACAAGGGAAGCACAACCCTAGCACAATAAGCCTTTAATAATTGTATGTAAAACAAAAGTAATAAAAATGCACTCACATGATTCCAAGAACCATAAACAGAAGCCTTCGAAAATATTGATTCCTCTCCGTAGGACATAAAGTCTAGGCGCCAGCTTGTGTCTTTTCAGTATAAAATCCTCAACATCCTGGTCTGTCTTCAGTAGGAGAGGAGAAGCTGATCATCACACTTGTAGCTTGGTGACAAGTGCCAGAGGCGGGAGAAGAAACCGGAGCTGACTCTGTGGGGTTTATTTACTAAACCTGGTTGACTCAGAATCTTGTCCACTTCTACATAAAAACCAATCAGCTTCCAGGTTTTATTGCTGAAGCTTAACTGAACATGCTAAGGTTAGAAGCTGATTGGCTACCATGCACAGGTGTCCAAGGTTCTGAGTCAACCAGTTTTAGTAAATCTCCTATTGTGTGACAGCTTACACCCAGAAGAATTGTTGGGTTTCTGAAGACACAATGCATTTTGGAGTTGTGGCCTCCTTTCTCAAATATCCATACCCTGCTGGCTTTTCTCTGGAGTTCCTCAAATTGGAATGCATGAGTGCAAAAGTGGAGTTAATTTTCTGGACAGCCTACTTGAAAGGGCCTCTAGATAAACAGCTGAAATATATGAGTGTGACCTAATTTACCCACACAAAATACCATTTAATTGTGTTTCGCTCGTTTTCGAATCCAAATATTCTTTTTAGACAGTGCCATCAGGTTTTCATTTTGCTTCATTCTACTGCAATTAAAGCAATACAGCTTGATTAGGAACCAGCCTGTGCTTGGATAGTGAAGGAACAACAACTTACTGATGTTAGACCTGTGCTGTCTCACCTCCTATCCAACAGCTCTGTGTGTACCGTGTAATGTACGTACGAATGGCTTATAATGCCCGCTCCTCTCCCAGTCTTAGACTGACAGCATTGGCGATACTCAGAGTACTGATCCTCCTTCTCCTGGTCTGAGGACAAACGTGCCAGACATTAGAGTGAGCTAATATCAAGGCAGAGTCAGGGTTAATATGACACTAAACATCATCCTTATTCTCCAAAAGTAATCTATACACATCTACTACTCAATGGCTTCTTATCTATTTTTCATGAAATGGTTTCTTGTTATTTTCTTCCTCCTTGCAACATACCCTGTGAGCTCCTGAACCTCTCCATTTCCTCTATCATTTCCATTTGTTTAAAACAAGCAGTGCACATTAGTTGCAGTCATGTATACCGTTCTATGCGCATTACAAATCCCATAGTCCATTTCGGAAGCGAGTAATTGAGGGTGGCTATATTCCTATATACAACCCGTGTGCCTCTTTTTTGCAACAGGATGTCTTTAGTCTTTTGGGTGGAGAGTTTTATTATGGTTATGCGGTAGTTTAAGTTTTTGGGGGTTTTTGAAATGTGTAAAGAGATCACATAAACACTTGAAGGTAAAATCAAACCTTATGTAACACTTATTTAACACCTTCCTGCCCGGCCTATAGCAGATTGACGGCCGGGCGGGACACTCGCCATTGTGACTGGGCGTCATATGACGTCCTGTCAAAACGAGTCGCTCACGCAGCCACACCTTCCCGTAGGCCTATAGCAGATTGACGGCCGGGCGGGACACTCGCCATTGTGACTAGGCGTCATATGACGTCCTGTCAAAACTAGTCGCTCACGCAGCCACGCAGCAGCACGATCTGTCACCGGCTTTGTCCACGGGACACAGCCGATGGCATATCACTACACCAACCCGTTGCTAGTGTCATGTGACTGCTGTGACCAATCACAGCAGATCACATGTCAAATGTGTACAATAGATGGCTTCCATAATTGTATACAATTATGTTGTTACTTGTGACTGGTCAAGGCAGTCACATGATACAGACAGGGCCAATCACAGCCCATCTGTATCATGTGATCAGCTTTGCCCAATCACAGCTAATCACAACAAAAGACTGAACGAATCAGTTTCATTCAGAAACCATGACTGCAAATATCAATTAACCTCCCTAGCGGTCTGATTATTTCAGATTTTTGGTGCTGAAAGCGGTACCATTATTTTGCATGGAAATATGTAGTTTTTTTATTGTAGGCTGTAATTTTTAGGAATAACTCACTGAAATCTGTCTGAACAAGAGTCTATTAAATATCCCGGGTATGATAAAATTTGAAACACGAAATCATAAATTATAATTTAATAAATAATCATAAAAAATAATAATAGAATAATAATACATTTAATTCAATAATATAATCAAACCAAAAACACTGAAATTTGAAATAGAGCGCCAAGTTCGCACATTGCTGAGCAAAGTCGCAAAATCGTTTTCAGTGTCTGATGACGAATTTCCCCACAAATCATTATCACTCAATTCTGCAAGTGGTTCTAATTTACTATCACTGTTCTCTAGCTGATCTAAACCCGCTTTTGACCTAAAGGGACACTTTTTGGACGCCATGGACGTTTCTCAGTTTCCAGGCACAAAGAACAGACAAAATGCAGGCAGGGCACAGGACAAAGCACTAGGGACAAAATGTATGTGAAATGGGTTGAAACAGCAATGTTTTACTATGTAAAATATGTTTGGAAAAAAATTACATTTTTTAAAATTTTCAAATTTCCCGCCGCCGGCGGCGCCCGTACGTCCTGACGTCACAGGGACCGGAACACAGAAGCCAGATGCCGGCATCGGCCAGAGGAGATGGCCAGGGACGCTGCAGGGGACACATCGCGGGAGCGAAGGACAAGGTAAGCTCTGCAGGGACTCCCTATGCAGCGCTGCATGGTAAGCCCGAGTGTAGCTCGGGGTTACCGCTTTTGGCACTGACATTTTACCCCGAGCTACACTCGGGAATACCGCTAAGGAGGTTAAATACATTAGTATTAGCTATCATAATCATAATGTGTTAAAAAAAAATCCTGATCATTTGCCCAGAGTAGTTCAATGTTACTATGGTAACATTGTATTGCTTTGGTCACAGTGTGCTGAAAAATAAAATAGTTAAAAAGAGAAAAAAATGTAATAGAAAATAAAAAAATAATAGAACCGTTTGAAAAAAAATTACAAATTCAATTATTATTATTATTTTCACCAAAGAAAAGAAGCAGAATACATCTTAAACTAAATGTATGAAGAAATGTTATTTATTTGCAAACGTTTATAACAGAAATGAAGAAAAGTATGTTTTTATCTTCAAAAGTTTTTTGCTCTATTTAGCAAAAATTTAAAACTCAGTGATGATTAAATACCAATAAAAGAAAGCTCTATTTGTGTGAAAAAAGTATAAAAATTTCATATGGGTACAGTGTTGCAAGACCGTGCAATTATCATTCAAAGTGCGACAGCGCTGAAAGCTGAAAAGTGGCCTGAGCAGGCAGGGGGTAAAAGTGTCCGGTATTGAAGTGGTTAACAGATACAGTAAAGATAACAAACTTAATAATATTGGAAAATGTAAGAAGATACTTACCTATAGATGCCTTTTGCAAAGGAGTCCTCCGTTTTCCAAAAGATGATCAAACCAGGCACGTGCATGAAGCATCCCTGGAACGGGACTAACTATTACAAGTTTTGCTTATAGTAATACTGTATATATGGGAGTATTTGGTAACATTGACCAATCATAACTGGAAAGCAACATTACCTTTTAAGGAAGATGGCACACATTCCTGAAGGGGCTTAGTCATTTAGTCAGTTCATAATGACATTCCTATAGTATTAGGTCATCTAAGGTAACCAGGCCTAGGGTTCTTTCTTAGATATTGGTAAGCCAATAATAATAAGGAAATATGAAATTTCCTCATCAATGGAGTGACGTACAGCCTCACTCAAACCAGAAGACTGAAGAGGTACTGTGAACACAGGGCTTCATCAGAATTTCTCCCTGAGGGGATATCACCACAGTGCCCTTTATTCACAGAAATACACAGAAATGCAGAAAGTAGTGCTGGAGAAGGTCGGAAGAAGAAGATCTCCCTGCATATGATTTGACTGACATGAAGACTTGAAAAAATAACTATAAAAAAGTAGGGTCGCACCAATCCTTTTTTTTTTTTAATATGAGTACCGATACTTGTGCTCGATACCAAAACTGAGACCTTTGCGGTGCAATTTGAGCCCATACAAAATGAATGGGCTCAAATCATACTGCAAAGAATCGCATGCAATTTGAACGGGAATGCGGTGCGATTCCTGTCTGAATCACATGCAGGTTCCCTGTGGGTGTGGTGTGATTTGCAATGTGATTTGAGCCATACAAAATGAATGTACAATCACACCGCTTTTCTGTTCAAGCCATATGCGATTCTCTGCAGTGCAATTTGAGCCCATTCATTTTGTATGGGCTCAAATCACACCACTAGGGTATTGGTTTCAGGCAGGGGCATATTTACCACAAGGCAGACAAGGCACTTGCCTAGGGCAGTTTTTTGCAGGGGGGCAGCACCTCCCCTCAGAAGAAGGAATGATAGAAGGGACACGCGTGCTATGGGAACCAGGTGGAATCCAAGAGAGGCTGCAGGCTGCTTGATAGTGTATGTAGAGCCTGACTCCCGTTCCCAGCTTTGAAGATGAGTATCTTTCTCTATATCGCCATGGAAGTGGTAGTGGAAGCCTCTCCCGAGTAGGGGGCAGGGGTGTTGTTGGTCAGTGTCAGGATCTCTCCACAAGAGGGGGAAGGGGGGGGTGTTGGTTGGTGTCTGTTGGGGTAGACAATTTTTGTGTTGCCTAGAGCAGCACAAAACCTAAATACACCACTGGTTTCAGGTAGCGGAGCATTTGCTCGAGTACGAGTATTTGTGCAAATGCCTAATATCAGCACCGATACCAATACTGGCATAGGTGCAACCCTATAAAAAGCAAAACATATACTCAGCAGAGCATCCAGAGGAGTAAGGGGAAAGTCCAGGGGCAGTGGCTGATCCTGGAGTTGGGCTCTACATATGGTAGCTCAGTTTCTGTTCATGAATTGCACAGACTTTATCCACCTCCACTACCACTTTCCTGTTCAGTAAGTAAGAATCAGAGTACAGCCTGGACTGACCCAACTAAAACCTCCCAAATGTATCGAGGTTCTCAACTGGAATAAGCCCAATTTCCCAAATGGTGACAATTAGTTAGCTCCAGTCCTTCATGGGTGCTCTAAACAACACTGCAATTTCTCTTTTTACTCCCTGACAGTTACTTCTTAGTAACATTCATATTTTATGCCATTCAGATGAATTATGCAGGCCAGCCACCAAGCAGATTTAATGATATTTTGCTTTTTTTATGCCCATTATGCAACAGAATCAAGTCTTTGAATTACATTTCATTTTCTCCTCAAAGCTGCAGGGATGGAGAGAGTTTCTCCCCTCCCTTAATCCTAAGCAACAATTTTTTTGACAAGCACACTTTGCAAATAAAACCTGGTATTGATCTTATGACGCCCTCCATGCTACAAGACCGGTAAACTTGATTTGAAGTCTTTGAGAGGAGAAAGCCCAGAAATAACAGAGTGTCAAGGAGCTGTCAAGCTGAGAGAGAGCGAGCAAACGCTTGTCATAGAGTTCCTGTTGCTTAGACCTCACAACCCATCTCCTTGTTGCCTTTAGCTACCGCTATGCAATTAGAGATAGGCTGCTGGGCTTGTTCTATCCCATCGCGATGTTACTGCTGACGGTATAATAATACGCTGCTTTTAACTATGAATTCTAATTAATTTACCTCCTGTGTGTATTTGTGAAACTCAAGGTAGTACTTATTTAGAGTCGTATTCCTAGAAAATCTTTTTTGTGCCAAATAAAACACAGAATTGCATATAAGTATCTTTGTTTGCACAGTGCAGAGTGTTTCCCCCTTCACTCATGATAATGATGCTTGCCCATCTGATAGGTGACTGTAGGAATATAGATCTGCTCGGGTTCTGCTTGCTTTGTCACCTTTTCTCTTCTTGTTGATTGGGCAATGAGAGAGCAGCAGCACATTCATGAAGTCAACCCTGTGTTCTCCTCTCCTGTAAGCCTATTCAGAATTAGAGAGAGAATACAGAATATACAGTAACTGGATACTAACATTTATAGGTAAAGTTGATCCAGGGAATATCCGATTGCCTCTCGGGGGATCAGGAAGGATTTTTTTCCTTGCAGGAGCAAATTGGATCGTGCTTTGCTGGGTTTCTTGCCTTCCTCTGAATCAACTGTGGGTATAGGATTATAACTTTTTTTTTAATGGTTGAACTGGATGGACTTTTGTCTTTTTTCATCCAGACTAACTATGTAACTCTGTTCATAGCAACTGATCTCTTATTGGTTTAGTACAAAACTAGGGGAAATTTAAGTATAATGGAACCTTTACATTCAGTTTTTGAATTCTAAATTAATTTTTTTTCTGTTTCTATAAGAGATTACATAACCTTTGTTCTCAGCTGCATAAAGGGCTTGAAGAGGTGAGGGTGGAGATGCCTTCTAACGATGGATGGGGTGAGGCAGCAGCAGCTTGAATGAACATACGTTGACCATAGAGGGTTTGAACCTTGGTTGGTTCAGCAGGGATCCAGAAAAAATGAGGAAGGGTTGTAACAGCGCAAACACTGCAAAGTCCTGGGAAATGGTAGTATGGGGTGATCGTGGTATTAGTGGCTACTGTATGAAGAGCGTAGGATTCTGTGTGGCACTGAGGGCAAGGCTTCCAAATAAGCTGTAGCAACTTCTGTAGATGAGAAAAGGAGAGAAGCGCCTCTAAGTGCAAAAGGTCTTAGAATTCAAGTCTAAATGTAGAAACACTCACATGTGTGAAGTAATCATAAGCTTAAAAACCGTGGTTAACAATAGTTAACGGTGGGGTGGTAACCCGGGTGAAGAGCCGTCATCTTACTGCGATGTGGGGAGGTCAGCTCTCAGCTGGAACAGCATGGTGGCTGGAGGGGAACAGCGGTGAGACCGGCCGGCGTGCACGTCCTCCCTCAGAGCCGGATGGAACGCACGCTGGAACGTAGCGGCGTGGCTGTGATGACATCAGATCCCAGGGTGCACTGCAACGCGTTTCGGAGCATGCACTCAACCTGCTTGAAAAAGGAGCGCACTTCCACCTTCTACGGCCAGTGCATGCTCCGAAACGCGTCGCAGTGCACCCTGCTGGAACATAGCGGCGGCGTGGCCGTGATGACGTCAGATCCCAGGGTGCACTGCGACGCGTTTCGGAGCATGCACTGGCCGTGGAAGGCGGAAGTGCGCTCCTTTTTCAAGCAGGTTGAGTGCATGCTCCGAAACATGTGAGTGTTTCTACATTTAGACTTGAATAAAAAGACTTATTGCACTTAGAGGCGCTTCTCTCCTTTTCTCGGTTCAGCAGGGATCGACCGAGATTCGAACTATGTATGGGCAGACTGAATGTACCCAAGTTCATCGATCGATCAACTTGGATACAACCAGCCTGTCAGATCTTACATGTGATTATTTTTAGCAGCTATTACAACATAGTAATCACTGTGTTCTCCCAGAGGGGTGGCTTCACCTGCCCCCAAGTGTACTACTGTAGATAACTATGCACAGTTGCATTTGGAACATGCAGGCAGGTGTTTAGCTGCAATATATCCACCAACTGGTAGGAGGCCACTGCGGACCAATTTTTCAGCTGCTATGGACTTCCACCAGCCATCTTTAGGGGGCTTATCTCTTATTGGACGCTGGAATTCCAGAAGAGTTTGGAGCCATCTTGACACAGATGTCCTTTAATAGGAGATTCTGGGGTTGATTTACTAAAGACAAATAGACTATACACTCTGCAAGTGCAGTTGCTTCAGAGCTTAGTAAATGAGCAAAAGATCCCTGACTCCCATCATCCAATCATGTGCAAGTAAAAATGCTGTTTTTTTTATTTCCTTGCATGTGATTTGGTAGTCTCTGGAGCAACTGCATTTGCAGAGTGCAACTACACTTTGCAAAGTGCACAGTATATTTGCCTTTAGTAGATCAACCCCTATTCAGTGTGTCCACAGTGTGGGAGTAAGATAGGGACGGAGCCCCTGCTCGGTAAGGACAGAGTAGGAGTTTTCTTTGGGAGAAGCAGTTGTAGAGGAGGGATAGAATAGGACAGCTTGTTTTGTTGTAAAACAACACACTTACTGGTCAGATCACCAGGTGAAAATAGAGGATGGAAAGTCTAAAAAAAAGAAAACTAATGCAGCCATCACATCTAAGAATTGGAAAGCTGCAGTTTGCATTTGGGTTTAATAATACTTTAATTCATAATGCTTTTACAATTTCTGTAAACGGTTATTTTTTTCTAACAAGAAACACTTTGGGATTTTTTTTACAACCTGAGGAAGACTGTGTTGGGCATACAGGGTTAGTTTCAGTGCTGGCTGGGATGACCAGAAGCTTTGATGACAATAAGACACCTAAACAGATTTTTCTTTATTTACAACCTGCAAAGGGGGAATTCTGAAGTCTGCTCCTGTGTTTGATGTCAGATATTCTTAACTGGAAAAGTCACAGGAGGTACAGGGTCGGTGTCAACAGCAACCTCTGAAATCCTTAGAGATTTTCTATCTCTGATTTGCCTCAGGAACCCTCATTTGGCCCTATTCCACTTTTGTTACACCACTGGGTCCTCCACTGTAACATATTGGCAGGGAACAGACGTTTACAAGCATAAGGTGCTTGTAGCCATATTAATGCACTTGCAACAAAAACAACTGAATACTGTCAATGATACTTTTTGTAATTGCATGAGCATCCAAATTTTCAAAACAAGATTTTGGGGTGTACCCCCTTCTTCAAGGTCTAAGCAATACTGAGTACCCCCTTCTTCTAGATCCAAGCAGTACTGAGTACCCCCGTCTTCAAGATCCAAACAGTACTAAGTACCTCCTTCTTCAAGATCTAAGCAGTACCCCCTTCATCAACATCCAAGCAGTATTCAGTACCCTCTTTTTTAAGGTTCAAGAAGTACTGAGTATTCCCTTCTTCAAGATGCAAGCTATACTCAGTACTCCCTTTTTCAAGGCCCAAGCAATACTGAGTGCCCCCTTCTTCAAGATCCAAGCAGTACTCAGCACCCCCCTTCTTCAATATCCAAGCAGTACCCCCTTCTTAAAGATCCAAGCAGTATTCAGTACCCCTTTTTTAAGATCCAAGCACTTAATTCACTTTAGCTGTATTTGTAAATTGGAAGGAAATAGTTACATTCTATTTTTGAATTTATAACTTTTTGATAATATTTTGGTATACTGAGTATTGCTTTGGAGGTCTGTTGAAGTCACATATGAATTTTATTGCACATAGAAGCACTTTATTAGACACAGTAGCACTTTATTTTAAAGTGTTACTAAACCCAGGAGCCTGCATTCACTATATCTGGTCTCCCATAGTACACACAACATGAAAATGCATTTATTTTAGTAAATATAAACTGCTAAATACAGTACCGTTTCTCATCAGCAGTTAGAGCAGTCTTGTGACTTCTATCAGTGTCCAGTAAAGCACTGGTTAAAGCTTGTAGGAGGAGTTTTCATTCTCCCTTATGAGGCTGCAGGACCCATGACCCTCTCTTTGGGCAGTGCTGATTGTTCCTATGCTGATCACATGCACCCTCCCCAACTCTATAGCAATACACTCCAAGCTGAGCATGTGCAGCTTGCCCCCAAGGCTCTGTTCTATCAGGAAATGGATTGGGAACAGTAGAAGAAGGAGAAGATCAGAGAAGACAGGATAAAACATCCTTTTTACACAATGAGGATTATTAACCCCTTGGGTTCCACAGTGAGTATAACAAGCATGCTTTACTGCATATACAGACTGATTTTACTGTTGTGGGTTTAGTAACACTTTAACCACATGCCGCCCAGCCACTGTAGAAATATGGCGGCAGGGCGGCACGGCTGGGCAAAAGCACGTTTTAAAACGCGCTTTTGCAAAACAGGTAGGGGGCACGCATGAGGCGCGCCGTCGCCCTACCTGCACCGCCGATCCCGGCCACTGTGTCCTGCCGATTAGCGGCAATCACTGACAGAGAGCAGGGCTGCAGTAGCTCTGCTTTCTGTCAGTTCCCTGACAGCTCCTGACACGCTGATCAGGAGAGAAGAGGTATTCTCTCCCGATCAGCATGTCCCCGTGCAGTACACACCCCCGCCCCCTAGTAAAACACTCCCCTCACACAGTTAACCCTTTCAGTGAATAAAAAAGTTAACCCCTTCCTCCCCAGTGCCATTAGTACAGTGTCAGTGTTTTTTTTTTTTGCACTAATCACTGTATTGGTGTCACTGGGGATATCAGTGACCCCAAGTCAATTCTCCCCCAGTGTCAGAATGTTCACTGCAGTCCCGCAGTCCTGCCATAAGGCGCTGATCGCCGCCATTATTAGTATAAAAAAAATTAAAAATCCGAGTATCTTTCCCGCCATTTGTAAACGCTATAACTTTCACGTAAACCAATTAATTTACATGTATTGGGGTTTTTTCTTAGCAAAGACATGTCGCAGAATGCATTTTGGCAGAAATTTTGGACGAAATTTGATTTTTAAATTTTTTGTACTGGACATGTTTTATAGCAAAAAGTCCAAAATATTGTTTTTTTTTTCTCAAAATTGTCAGCCTTTTTTTTTATGGCGCAAAAAATACAAAACGCACAGGCGATCAAATAACACCGAAAGAAAGCTCTATTTATGTGAAAAAAAGGACGTAAATTTCGTTTGGGTACAGCGTTGCACGACCGCGCAATTATCAGTTGAATTAGTGCAGCGCCGAGTGGCAAAAAAGAGGCCTGGTCATTAGGGGGGTAAATCCTCAGGAGGGCAATCCTCAGGACGACAAAAAGTAAATTTCCGTTAAACTAGCGCAGCGCTATATAGCAAAAAATGGCGTAAATTGCAGTATCTATACCATAGTTTGTAGACGCTATAACTTTCATACAAAGCAATCAATATACACTTATTGGGATTTTTTTTTACCAAAAAAATGTAGCAGAATACATTTTGGCCTAAATTTATAACTAACTTTGAGTTTACTATATATTTTTTTATAGCTGAAAGTAAAAAATATCGTTTTTCTTCAAAATTTTTGGTATTTTTTTGTTTATAGCGTGAAAAATAAAAAGCGCACAGGTCAAATACCACCAAAAGAAAGCTCTATTTTTGTGAAAAAAAGGACGTAAATTTCGTTTGGGTACAGCCAGGGACGGACAGACAACTCATGGGGCCCCCGGGCAATAGGGGATCATGGGGCCCCTGTGTCCTTGCCCAAACTCAAAAAAGCCTATGAAAAAGGTACCAGGGGCATCTCATGGGGCCTACAAAAAAGGAGGGTTGTGAAAAGAGATTCACAGAAAAGCGGCTACATAATGAACAGAACGTGACACTCAGGAAATAATTTCCAAAAATTATGCTTTATTACACAAATATAAATATGACATATGGGCATTCGCCCTGGTTTACCATCACCTCAGTATGAAACAATACATACAGACCTAAAACCATTTAAAATGACACCAGAACCGGTCTAAATGTATGTGCAACAGGGAAAATGGCTACATGAGTCTAGTGTCCCTGTAGCACAAACACACAGGTGAACACTTCCCTAGGGAGGTGTATCCAAAAATTATGCCATGGGCATACAATAATAGAGGATATAAGGAATTAAGCAGTAACCATAATGGCAAATCCTTATCAAGGAATCCAAAAATTATGCTGTAAATGTGTATATCACATGTATGCAATAGAGCAAGCACAATATGCGTCAAAAAGGAGAGTAGCAGGCCTCAGGCCTGTATGAAGGAAGACATAAATGTCAAATATATTATACAATACATTCCTGTGCCGGCACAAGTGGTTGGGGCCCATTCATCTGTAATGTAGATAGCTGTTTCCTAGAGCTCTTGGATGGGAATATGCCCCATTTATTTCCAGGGTGGAGGAAAAGATGCACACAGCAGCACTCTGCTTAAAATGGTTTCTTCACCACTGCATGTGGACTATACACCACTTTTTTTAGGAAAAAACAAGACACATCCCACAGACTCTTCTGCCTGTTGAAATATATATGGTGGTATATCTTGTTTCCTATACAAGGCACCATGATGTCCCCATCCTGTAGTGAAACAAACAATATGTGGGAAGTCACTGACAGAGCTAACACTCTATGGAAGATATATACAGTAGGTCATATAGTTCACAGAGGACCATATATCTAATGTCCTGTAACGATCCACTCACCACCTGTGCTATGGATAACGGGAATGAAAGAGAAGTCCTTCATAGGTACTGCCATACAGGGCCAAGGCGGCCAAGGAACCACCGCTGACATCCGCCGACATACCGCGGGTTCCAGCCCCTTCTCGGCGCTTGTGCTGCTTAAGCTTGCCTCATGGCTTGTAAAGATGGCTTCCTCCTTATGGGTCAGCGTGCGTTCCACCTAGTGCGCATGACCGGAAGTGACGTATCTGACGTATGACGTCCTCTTAAATAAATAACCTCTTAAATAAATATCTTAGTATATGCATCTCATGGGGCCCCCTACTGATCCTGGGCCCTCGGGCAGTGCCCGAGTTTCCAAATAGTCAGTCCGCCCCTGGGTACAGCATTGCATGACTGTGCAATTATCAGTTGAATTAGTGCAGTGCCGAGTAGCAAAAAGAGGCGTGGTCATTAAGGGGGGTAAATCCTCAGGAGGGCAAGTTAAGAAAGATATTTTGTAAATCGGAGTAAGAGCAGCTGCACTTTTATAGTTTCTATAAAATAAAGCCTTTGAACACGAGCGCTTGAACTGAAAATTGATTTGGGCTTTACTGTAAAGGTAATATTTCTCCCAAGAACACCCTTAAAATAACCCCAACCCCTCCACCAACATACACTAAGCTTTGTCTCATCCAGGTAAAAAAAAAAAAATAATAACAAGACACAATATGAAAAGACGTAAAATATTCCGCAATCCCGCTTCACAATGTGGGATCATAAGCTGCTCTCGTTTAGAATCCCCAGCTTGTCTGAAGTACCCGTCCTTATTTGTTCAATCGGATTTCATTCTCAGCGGCTTAGAGAGCTATTGAGAAAACAAGCCAAGTAATTCCCCGGGGTAGGGACCCTGAAGAAAACAGCATTTTAACATGTTCTTCCACGCAATCCAATCGCCTAGCCGAGACCAGCACAGCACTAATTCCAGGCCCCGGCTCCGAGAATCATTATTTGCAGAGGAGAACGGCGCAATTACGGATACTTCTTAAACGCATGTTCCTGCAACATCTGCTGTGACTCTCTGCATCCATGCAGGCACTGAGATAACAATTACAAATCAGATGGAATGTTTGACTGAGTCCTGAGTGAACTCGGTGCTCCTAGGAATACTGCAGGCCATAAAACAACTGCCAATTAAAAAAGATCAGGGTGAGAGGCGAAGGATTCTGCTCCGGAACACTGAGCTGTAAGAAAGGATTGAGACTGACAGCAGGATAAATATCACGTGCTGCTAAATCTCCCCACTGCACAGAATACAGCCGAGTGATGAGAGACTGAAGTGCCAACATTTCCGAACGCAAACCACAAAGCTGCCATTAATCTAATACAGTTCCTACTGGTGGAGAGCACCTATAGTAATTAGATTGTTGCGTGCCCCTTATAGGAAATATAGAGGGTGATTTACGATGGGCAAATAGGATGTTTGCTTTGTAAGGGAATTTTCCATGAGTTTAGTGAATGTGATGAAAATTTTCTGTGCAAAAAAAAAAAAATACCCAATCAAGTGCAAGGAAAATAAAAAAAATCTGTATTTTTTGTTGCGTAGTTATTTATTTCAGATACTTATATAGTGTCATCAATTTATGAAGTGCTTTACATATATATTGTACATTCACATCAGTCTCTAACCCTCAAGGGTTGTACAATCTACTTACATTCACATATAGGGGTGGACTGACAACTCATGGGGCCCCCCGGGCAATAGCTTGTTATTACTGTATTTCTAAAGTGGCATTTTCCAGTTGACCTGAATGTTGGGGCTAGTTGGTATAATCCTTAGATAGATCCATCCTTTCTTCTCCATGTTTCCAAAGTTAGTTACTAGCCTTCGTAGTGGGAAAATGGCTTGAAAGATCATTGTTTCTTTATACTTTGATCAGGGGTGGACTGACAACTCATGGGGCCCCCGGGCAATAGGGGATCATGGGGCCCCTGTGTCCTTGCCCAAACTCAAAAAAACCTATGAAAAAGGTACCAGGGGCATCTCATGGGGCCCCCTACTGACCCCAGGCCGTCAGGCAGTGCCCGAGTTTCCAAATGGTCAGTCTGCCCCTGTTCACATACTAGAGCCAATTAACCTACCAGCATGTCTTTGGAGTATAGGAGGAAACTGGAGTACCTTGAGGAAACCCACACAGGCACAGGGAGAACATGCAAACTCCAAGCAGGTGGTGCCATGGTTGGGATTTGAAGCAGCGGAAGTGCTAACCATCAAGCCACGGTGCTGCCCAGATATAACAGGGTTCAATACTGTTTCTGGAATAGCCATACTGATTGACTATGAAAGTTAATATTTTTATTTTATGTATTATATAGCACTGTCAATTTACACAGCACTTTACATATATATATTGTACATTCACATCAGTCCCTAACCCTCAAGCACCATACAATTTATGGTCCCTAACTCACATTCATACATACACATACTAGGGACAAGTTAGACAGGAGCCAATTAACCTACCAGCATGTCTTTGGAGGGTGAGAGGAAGCCAGAGTACCCAGAGGAAACCCTCACAGGCACAGAGAGAACATGCAAACTCCAGGCAGGTGGTGCCATGGTTGGGATTTGAACCAACAACCCTAGTACTGCCAGGCAGAAGTGCTAACCATTTAGCCACTGTGCTGCATATATATGTATATCTAAAAGCGCTCTCACAAATATGCAATTGGCAATATATTCAAAAAAAGCATTAAGCGCACAATCTAAACATTAGATCTTTGAATACGTTAACTGGGACTGTTGCCTATACCCAGGGGCGGACTGACCATTTGGAAACTCGGGCATTGCCCGAGGGCCCAGGGTCAGTAGGGGGCCCCATGAGATGCCCCTGGTACCTTTTTCATAGGCTTTTTTGAGTTTGGGCAAGGACACAGGGGCCCCATGATCCCCTATTGCCCGGGGACCCCATGAGTTGTCAGTCCTCCCCTGCCTATACCCTTTATAGCTAGCGGCTACCTGGAATAATTATTTAATATTTTATGTGTATGCGCTCGCTTATATATTTCTTTAATAATAATAATGTAATTACATACGTTATACATGAAAACTCTTAGGAGGTGGTGCTGTGGCTGGGATTTGAACCAACAACCCTAGTACTGCTAGATGGAAGTGCTAACCATTTAGCCACTATGCTGCCCTAATGATTGAGTTATGGAAGTTAGCAGAGCTTCATCTCGTTTACTAAGCTAAAGGCAAATTCTCTTAAAAAGTGGCATACAAAGCAACAATTGCAATATGCAAAATGTAGCATGGATATATGAATATACACTTACCACCCCCTTTATTAGGTACACCTGTTCAATTGCTTAGTAACACAAATTGCTAATCATCCAATCACATGGCAGCAACTCAATACATTTAGGCATGTAGATGTGGTGAAGGCGACTTGCTGAAGTTCAAACCGAGCATCAGAATGGGGATTTAAGGGACTTTGAATGTGGTATGGTTGTTGGTGCCAGATGGGCTGGTCTGAGTATTTCGAAAAACTGCTGATCTACTGGGATTTTCCGCATAACCATCTCTAGGGTTTACAGAGAATGGTTGGAAAAAGAGAAAATATCTAATGAGCGGCAGTTGTGTGGATGAAAATGCCTTGTCAGAGAAGAATGGGCAGACTGGTTGCTGTAACATTCAGATGATAGGGTCAGAATTTGACATAAACAACATGAAAGCATGGATCCATCCTGCCTTGTATCAATGGTTCAGGCTGATGGTGGTGGTGGTGTATTGGTGTGGGGGATATTTTCTTGGAACTAGCAAGGTGTACCTAATAAAGTGGCCAGTGAGCATAGATTGATACATTTACTTACTTGATTTGCGTTAGGATATGATCATATAATCCGGGTTATTTCCTGAGCTTTTATTCAGATTTTTAAAAATGTACTGTATGGAGAACTATATTGATCAGCCATAACAATATGGCCTCCAACCATAACCCGTTGAGGCATGGTTTCCACAAGACCTCTGAAGGTATGCTGTAGTATCTAGCACCAAGCCGCCAGTACCAGATCCTTTAAATTCTGTAAGGTGTGAGGTAGAGTCTCTGCACCGACTGGATTGAGCTCTGGAGAATTTGGAAACCAAGTCAACACCTGAAACTTGTGTTCCTCAAACCAGCCTTGAATAGATCAGACCAGGCCACCTTCTTCCATTGCTCCATGGTCCAGTCCTGATGCTCATGTGCCCATTTCAGCTTTTGGCTGTGGGCACGGATCAGCATGGGCACCCTGACTAGTCTGTGACTACACAACCAATACACAACAAACTATGATACAATGTCTGTTCTGACACCTTTCTAACGGAACCACCAATAAATGTTTAACCTACAGTAGTTTTCCTATTGGATTGGACTTACATGGGCCAACCTTTGATCATCATGTGCATCAATCAGCCTTGGCCGCCCATGACCCTGTCACTGGTTTTCCTTCCTTGGGCCAAGTAGGTCTTGACCACTGCAGACGAAGAACATTCTACAAGAGCTTGGAGATGCTCTGACCCAGTGGTCTAGCCATTACAATTTGGCCCTTGTCAAAGCTGCTGAGATCCTTACTCTTCCCCATTTTTTCTGCTTCCACACATGGACTTCAGGGACAACATGTTCATTTGTTGCTTAATATATCCCTTCCACTTTCAGGTGCCATTGTAAAGAGATGATCAATGTTATTCATGTTACCTGTCAGTGGTCATAATCTTATGGCTGATGAGTGTATATGTAAATAAACTATTGGATTTATTAGATTGTAAGCTCCTTTGAGCAGGGCTGTCCTAATCCTCTTGTATTGAACTGTATTGTTGCTGAATTGTCTCCCTTTGTATTGTAAAGCGCTGAGCAAACTGTTGGCGCTATATAAATCCTGTATAATAATAATTTTTAAAGAGTTTGTATACCTGTGTCTTTCTCTGGTAGAAAAGCAACATCCTATGTAAATCAACCCCTTATTATCAATTTTGAATGCTGTATACTAAAGCATTTGCATCATGTGATTTTTTTTTTATTCTCCTTTACATCCTTTATTTAAAATGAGTAGTTTGAATAGTAAAAAAAAGGTTAAAACAAGGAAGTAAGGTTCACAGCAAATAAATGATAAACAGAATAGAAATCTGATATATAGCTTAATTGGATGCTGTCTAAATTGGCCCTAAAATATAAAGGTAACCCCTTGAGGGTTAGGGACTGATGTAAATGTACAATATATATGTAAAGCGCTGCGTAAATTGACGGCGCTATATAAATAAAATAAAAATGAAATATTAAAGCGATATTAAACCCAAACCACAAAATTTAATATATTTCAGTCATTAGATGTGGTGGCTGCATTAGTTTAATTTTTTTTAGGTTTTTCCTCTCTGTTTTTACCTGGTGATCTAGCCAGTAACCCACCTCCTGTATTAGAGTGGACAAAGTGCAGCAACATTGTAAATCTTGGGGAAAGGGGTGTTAGATGCACTAGCAGATTTAGATGCACTAACAAATTGTAAGCTCCAAGGAGCAGGGCCCTCCTTTCCCTCTTGTATTGAACTGTATTGTTGCTGTATTGTCTCCCATTATATTGTAAAGCGCTGAGCAAACTGTTGGTGCTATATAAATCCTGTATAATAATAATAATATATAAATCCTGTATAATAATAATAATAATAATAATTGAAGCTGAACTCCAGCTAACACTTTGTAAGCAGTTATAGAAACAATTTGTTCCTTTTAGGATAAAGGTTTTACATAAATAAAATAAAACTGGTCATGGTAAGTACCCCTGTCAGTGGTATATGGTTTGGCTCAACCCTCTAACTGCTACATCTGTAGGACAGCTTGTTCTGTTGAAAAACAACAGGCTTTCTGACCAGATCACCAGGTGAAAAAAAAGAAAGAAGCCTATAAAATGAATGCAGTCACCACATCTAAGGATTAGTAAGCTTTAACATAATAAATGTTTGCTTTTGTGTTTAATGCCACTTTAATTCACAAAAAAAATGAAAAATAGTGAAAAAAAATTATTGTGCCATGCTTTTAGGTTTTGTTTTGCCTTTCTCTGGATCAACTGCGCATATACAACTATACAATTGTTTTCTGCTGGTTGAACGACTTATGTCTTTTTTCAGCTTGACTATCTATCCAACTAAGTACGAGGAGAAGAGAGCACCTTTTTCTATCTTGCACTGTAATGCTGCTTCTCCATGAGCCGTTGTTTCTGTATGGACAAATTCAATCTGCATTCCCGTTTCTCTGCATCCTTCCCTTAATCCTCCCTGAATTCACAGCCAGCTTGGAGGAGCTGCATTTTCCTACTTGTTTGACATATAGATATTGTTTTCCTTACCATCTGTGCATTAGGGGAGCTTGTATGCCTAAAGCTTCAATCACATATAATCTGGTGTGTGTAACTGAATTTAATAGCTTGTTTAATATGGAAATAATTTATACCATGTAGATGAGCTGAGATACCTGATTTTGTAACATAATAAAGAGCTCTATGAAAAAAAGCTTTGGATAGAATTGCCCTCCAGAGGATTTACCCCCTTTCCTGACCAGACCATTTTTTGCGATACGGCGCTGCATTACTTTAATTGACAATTGTGCAGTCAAGCAACTCTGCACCCAAATGAAATGTATATCCTTTTTTTCCTCATAAACAGAGCTTTCTTTTGGTGGTATTTGATTGCCTCTGCGGTTTTTATTTTTTGCGCTATAAAAAAAAGTCGACAATTTTGAGAAAAGAACAATATTTTTGACTTTTTGCTATTAACCTCCTTAGTGGTTTTCCCGAGTGTAGCTCGGGGTAAAATGTCAGTACCAAGAGCGGTAACCCCGAGCTACACTCGGGCTTACCATGCAGCGTTGCTCAGGGGGTCCCTGCAGCACTTACCTTGTCCTTCGCTCCCGCGATGTGTCCCCTGCAGCATCCCCGGCCATCTCCTCCGGCCGATGCCGGCATCCGGCTTCTGTGTTCCGGTCCCTGCGACGTCGGGACGTACGGGCACCGCCGGCGGCGGGAAATTTGAAATTTTTTAAAAATGTCATTTTTGCTGTCATTGCTGTTTCAATGCATTTCACATATATTTTGTCCCTACTGCTTTGTCCTGTGCCCTGCCTGCATTTTGACTGTTCTTTCTGCCTGGAAACTTAGAAAAGTCCATGGCATCCAAAAAGCGTCCCTTTACGTCAAAAGCGGTTTTAGAACAGCTAGAGAACAGCGATAGTAAATTAGAACCACTTGCAGAATTGAATGATAATGATTCGTGGGGAAATTCATCATCAGACACTGAAAACGATTTTGCGACTTTGCTCAGTGATGTGCGAATTTGCCTCTGTATTTCAAATTTCAGTGTTTTTGGTTTGATTATATTATTACATTTATTATTATTATATTATTTTTTATGATTATTTATTAAATTATAATTTATGATTTCGTGTTTCAAGTTTTATCATATCCGGAATGTTTACTAGACTCTTGTTCGTACAGATTTCAGTGAGTTATTCCTAAGAATTACAGGCCTACAATAAAAAACGACATATGTCCATGCAAAAACATGGTACCGCTTTCAGCACAAAAAATCGGAAAGAATCATACCGCCGAGGAGGTTAAACAGGTCCAGTAAAAAAATTAAAAAATTACAATTTTGTCATAAATTTAAGCCAAATTGTATTCTGCTACATTTCTTTGCTAAAAAAAAATCCCAATACGTGTAAATTAATTGGTTTACATGAAAGTTATAGCGTTTACAAATAGCTGTATATATACTGGATTTTTTTTATACTAGTAAAGGCGGTGATCAGCGACTTATAGTGGAACTGTGGGACTGCCGCAGGCATTCTGACACAACTGACCAACTGTCACTGACATCCCCAGTGACACAAACACAGTGATCAGTGCTAATAAAAAGTACTGACACTGTACTAATGGCACTGGGCAGGAAGGGGTTAACATCTAGGGTGATCAAAGGGTTAACTGTGTGCGTTGTACTGTGTGCTGTGTGCTGTGTGTGTGCTTTACTGTGCAAGCATGCTGCTTTGTATTGCTCTGCTATTATATGCAGAGCAATACAAAGCAATGTGCAGGAGCTGACAGAGGACAGATCTGTATTGTTTACATACAGGTTTCTCCCCTGTCGGTGATACACAGCGATCGCTGGGTGCTGGCAGAGAATCAACAGGTGAGTTCACCAATGGCAGCGTGGGTAGGGCGCGCGCCCCCTACCCGGAAATGAAAAATCATGTATCGCAGTGTGGTGTGATTTCAGTCCATTCAAAATGAATAGGGCAGCACAGTGGCTAAATGGTTAGCACTTCCCCCCTGGCAGTACTAGGGTTGTTGGTTTGAATCCCAACCACAGCACCACCTGCCTGCAGTTTGCATGTTCTCCCTGTGTCTGCGTGGGGTTTCCTCCCAAACTCCAAAGACATGCTGGTAGGTTAATTGTCTCTTGTTTAAATTGGCCCTAGTATATGTATGAATGTAAGTTAGGGACCTTAGATTGTACACCCCTTGAGGGTTAGGGACTGATGTGAATGTACAATATATATGTAAATTGACAGTGCTATATAAGCACCTGAAATAAATAAATAGGCTGAAATTGCACTGCACAGAACTGCATGTGAATCACATAGGAACGCACAGTGCATCCCTGTGCATTTCCAGTTGAGAACCAGCCCCTAGAGCAGGGGTGTCAAACTGGCAGCCCTTCATCTGTTGTGAAAGTTCTATCATACCTTTGGGAGTCATGCATTGTTGGAGGGCCGCCAGTTTGACACCCCTGCTCTAAGGGCTGAAACAGAAACTGATGTCCCATTCACAGTATTTTTTTTTCTTTTGCTCTGTTGATGTCTACATTTTTTTGTTTTTCCTTAAATTTCTGGTTAGAAAGGTCCACAGGACAGTGGGGGAAATTGGCTGCAACCAAAATTTGACAAAGGGTTTAACCTTTACCATCTCCAAAGCTAGAAAAAAAAAAAGAAAAAGGTCTTTACATATACTTTGAATGCATTGATGTTGACCACAGTAATGTTTCCCAAACTAGTAATTAAATTCAACCAGCAGTGTGTGATGTGCAAACCTCCTTGTAGCCTCAGCGATAAACTATTTATGACCCTATTGTGATAACTGCAGTAACAATATGTCAAAGGCAGCAACCTAAAACAACTAATTACATTTAACTACCCTATAGCCAATCATTTGAAAGCTGCCGATTGTTATAGCTTGATGCGCATTGCGCTTTTCACCACCTTATTAACTAGGAATATAGGTTTAGTTCTTTATTGTACATAGTGGCACTCAATCCTTAAAGCTGAACGTCAGGCAAACAGCTAAATACAGAGACGATATACATATACGGGAGCTGTTTTACCTGCCAAAGGTTTTGTAGTTCTGTCCATCTTGTTCTGCGATTTCACAGCCCTGCCGCACAGTGCAGTCTTATCTAGCAGGGCAGGAGATCCAATATTTATCTGTTGTAGTAAAGAAATGCATACAGTTCTACCCCCCATCCCTAGTAGTAGTAACAGTGAAATGAGAAGCAGCACCCTGATGAGCTAATTTCTGTGTCAATCTGCTCTCTCCTCCTGTCAGCATGCTCCTTGCCCTGCAGCACAACTGGATGAATGCCTCTCCCCCTTCCAGTCTGAGCTCTAGACTGCTCTCAGATTGCAAGAGGCCAATATCAAGTCAAATTTAGATATATTAACCACTTCCTGTCCGGACACTTTTACCCCCTTCCTGTCCAGGGCAATTTTCAGCTTTCAGCGCTATCACACTTTGAATGACAATTGCGCGGTCATGCAATACTGTACCCATATGAATTTTTTACCATTTTTTGAGACAGATAAAGCTTTATTTTGGTGGTATTTATTCACCACTGGGATTTTTATTTTTTTCACTATGTAAATGAAAAAGTCCAAAAATTTTGAAAAAAAGTGTTTTTTTTAAATAAAATTTTGTAAATAAATAATATTTCCTCATAAATCTTGGCCAAAATTTATTTCGTTATTTTTTTAGTAAAAAAAAAAAATCCAAATTAGTTTATAACCAAAAATTATAATTTTTAAACATTTTTATTTACAGTTTTATTTTATTTTTTTATATTATTATTTATTTATTTTTTTTACATACTGTCACCCTAGCAGTGCGGTGTCACCATGGTGACACTGTACTACCTGTGGGGGGTGATGAAGATTTTTTTTTTTTTTTTTTTTTTTTATACTGATTGCTTTTACACCCATATAGGATGTAAAAGCAATCATTTCTCTTTCTCTATGTCTGCATTCTTGCAGTCATTGAGAAGTACTGAGTGAGCTGTGATTGGTCACAGCTTGTCACATGGTACAAGGCTGTTGTGAATAGCCTTGTACCATGTGACCTCTGTGATCATTCACAGATTTCACACGTAGTAAGCAATGATGTCACAAGTGACATCTTGCTTACTACTTTGCAAGTGATCACTGATTCGCCAATCAGTGATAACATGATCGGGACCTCGTACAGAGGTCCCATCCGACGATCAGTGTTTCACTGTATCTGGAGGACACAGCGGGCACCGGATTGCGGTGGTGCGCGCTCCCAGGGAGCGCGCACAGCTAGAAAAGGCGGGTGCCGTTTAGGAACGGCAACCCGCCCGTGGACTGCCACCGCCCTGCCGTTTATAAACAGTAGGCGGACGGCAAGAGGTTAATCTCTTTATCTCATTAAAAAATACATTAATGACTACAGAGTTGAATTAATTTTTGTCTTTATATATGACTTGAGTTGAACATTAAGGGGTAGATTTACTAAAACTGGTTCACCCAGAATCAGGTGCAGCTGGACATGGCAGCCAATCAGCTTCTAACTTCAGTTTGTTCAGTTAAGATTTGGCAATAAAACCCGGAACTTGTGCTAGTTGTTGCTCTCTCCAATCACATAATTAAAAAAGGTATGTCAACCCCTAATAAAAAAAACCCCTTGGGATATGCAATAAAAAAAATTTACTTTTTTTTTTAAAAAGTGAAAGTCTAGGAATTAGTCACATAGTATGTAAAAAGGTTTGCTCTGTGTAATATACTCAATAGTCTTGGCTCAGGGAGGTACTCAGCGTCATTAAATATCTATGGTTAGAGAGAGAGGCAAAGAAGCACTGATAGCTTGCTTATTAGACATGTGTGGTTTGTTTTGTTCCAAATTGAAATTTGGATGAAATTTTCATTATTCACATGTATCCAAATTCCCAAATTACAATAATGAATTTAAATTAATCCAAATTAACAAAACAAAATTTTGTCAAATAAAAATTATTGCAATTCAAATCAAATGCACATTGAATTAGAAACAAATTAAAAAAGGAAATCAAAAACAGATTTGAAATGTAAACATATTGCTAACTATTGTTGATTTCCTTCAAAGACTGTATGTATTAGAATATAGCCGTATTTCGAAATCCAAATTTCGAAAAGAATAGAATAAAACAGAATGGAATAGAATAGAAAAGAATAGAACATAAAAGTGTAGACAAAAAAGGTGTACGTCTTGTGTAGTGATTGGACCCAAAACCTTACCATTACTAATCCTTCTCTTCTGTAAGTGATCAACCTTCCTGCCGGTGATTTAGTGCCTGGCTGAAGAGAGGTAATGTAAAAGCCAAGATACAATGATTGGCAGCAAGAACTGCTACAGATCAACATCACAAATCACTTTGATAATCACATTCAATTCTGGTGTCGTAGGCAGGAGCGGACTAATCATTTGGAAACTCGAGGGCCCGGGGTCAGTAGGGGGCCCCATGAGATGCCCCTGGTACTTTTTTCATAGTTTTTTTTGAGTTTGGGCAAGGACACAGGGGTCCCATGATCCCCTATTGCCAAGGCACCCATGAGTTGTCAGTCCGCCCCTGGTCCTAGGTTGATTTTTGAACCAAGAAAACAATCTACACCAAGTGTGTATTTTTGTTTTATAGCATTCTTTCTTCACACAAGACAAAAGCATGTAGCAAGGCAAAGACTGTTGTCCACTCAGAATTTCTCCTATCTTTTCTATATGCCTCTTCAATGGACACAAAGACTTAAGCTCTTCTTGAGGTCAAGGACTGACGTGAATGTATCCTTCATAGAGCTGCAGAATTTATCAGTGCCATATAAATTAAATGGTTAAGTAGTACATTTGTACTACGTCAAAGGATTAATAACATGTGCTATTAGTGGTCTTGGAAAAAACTTAGGGAAATGTTTACCCGCTGCAGTAATGGATTGTGGTTGCTGTCCAAGGTGCTGAAAGTCCTTTAATGGCACAGGAGGAAGCTTACTTAGTTGTTCAGAAATGGTTTTAGAAGAGAAACAACAGACCTAAAGAAACCACAAACAAGGTCAATGTTCGATTTATGCTTCTGTATGTGGCTTAACTCAAAATTCTACTATAAATATCTAACGGGAGCTGAGCATGCTCAGAACCTTATTATATATATATATTCATATATATTTAGATAGTCAGGGTTGACACTCCTGGAGGCTGAATGAGACTCACCCAAAGCACAAAGTCTAAAGGACAGCTTGGTCTTCACAGGTGCACCCCACAAAGAGTGAAGGCCTGTTGACCCTAATGGCCCCTGAGTTGGTTTGCTGCAACCTGACACAAATTCACGTCGCTTAGAATTAACCCACCAAGCAATAGCAGGAACAGGACAGCTTCTCTGTGGAGACAATGGTGTGATATGATAGAGAGCCAGAGTCTGAACTGAGGTCAAGGCAGATAGCAGGCAAGAGAGTAATTGGAGTACACACCAAGGTTGTAGCAGGCAACAAGCAAAGCAAAAATATATATAGTCCCCTGCACTCAAGAGTAGTATACTAGGATGGACCTGTATCAGGTCCTTCATGTGTCCAGTACGAGCACAGGCCTTGCTGCCCACTAAGGGTTGGTGGAGGAACCCGCAGACAATAGCTGTAGAATCAAGGGAAAAGAGGGTGCACCAGCCTTGTGCATTACCTAGGATGATAGCTTTATTAAATCCAAAGTTAAAATATACTCACAAACACTGTGGGAATGCCTTCCTTTCTGGTGGCTGGTGCTGTGGTTTCTCACCAGCTACCTTATACACCAAGTTTCTTGTTTTTTTTCATACCGTTGCTGACCTGAACTGCTTGACTCTACTCTTGTCTCCTGCAGCTGTTGCTGACTCGGAGGGTTGGAGGGTTTCAAAATGCCTTCCTTTCTGGTGGCTGGTGCTGTGTTTTCTCACCAGCTACCTTATGCACCAAGTTTCTTGTTGGTTTTTTATATCCGTCACTGTCCTAGACTGCTTGACTCTACTCTTGTCTCCTCTTTCTCTCAGGATCAGCTTCCAATTTCATGAGGACCCTCTTGTGGCTGACGTGGTTTGAGGAGCAGTCTCTTCTTTCTCAGAGGGAGGGCTCTGAGGAAGAGGAGACTGCTCCTCAAAACGTGTCGGCCACAAGAGGGTCCTCACGAGATTGGGAGCTGATCCTGTGTATTGGTTGCTTTGTATTTGATACGCCTTTGTTACCACAGTGTTTGTGAGTATATTTTAACATTGGATTTAATAAAGTTATCATCCTAGGTAATGCACAAGGCTGGTGCACCTTCTTTTCCCTTGTTTATGAGAGTAATCAGTACCTAGGCAGAAGTCAAGGCAGGCAGCAAGGTAGAGAATAGTTAGAGTCCAAGCAGAGGCTGAGGAAGATGGAAGATACGTAAGCAACAAGGACAAGCGAGTCAGCAACAGCTGCAGGAGACAAGAGTCAAGCAGTCCAGGACAGTGACGGGTATGAAAAAAAACAAGAAACTAGGTGCATAAGGTAGCTGGTGAGAAAACACAGCACCAGCCACCAGAAAGGAAGGCATTTTGGAACCCTCCAATCCTCCGAGTCAGCAACAGCTGCAGGAGACAAGAGTAGAGTCAAGCAGTCCAGGTCAGCGATGGGTATGAAAAAAAATCAAGAAACTTGGTGCATAAGGTAGCTGGTGAGAAACCACAGCACCAGCCACCAGAAATGAAGGCTTTCAAAACCCTCTAAACCAGTGAGCACTCCCTGTGTCAAGGATTAATGTCTATGTATGCTAATGCATGCACACGATCATTTATAGACAAAAGGCCAGACAGACAGGATAGCCATGCTCCTGGTTTTACAGACCCAGAAACGTAGGTACTTAACATATGATGTGTAGGAATTTATATTTGATATATTTCTTTAGTGCTGATTTATTACTCTTTTGCACTAAGCTACAGTAGCTGTGCATGATTAAAAAAAGCCCATGTGACATAACATAGGCTGCACATATGCCAAACCAATAGATTTAAAGAAATGGCTGCCTATGAATTGCATTCATAGGCAGTTACAGTCAACATAGGACATACGGTGCATTCATAGGCAGTTACAGTCAACATAGGACATACGGTGCATTCATAGGCAGTTACAGTCAACATAGGACATACGGTGCATTCATAGGCAGTTACAGTCAACATAGGACATACGGTGCATTCATAGGCAGTTACAGTCGACATAGGACATACGGTGCATTCATAGGCAGTTACAGTCGACATAGGACATACGGTGCATTCATAGGCAGCTGCAGTCAACATAGGACATACGGTGCATTCATAGGCAGTTACAGTCAACATAGGACATACGGTGCATTCATAGGCAGTTACAGTCAACATAGGACATACGGTGCATTCATAGGCAGTTACAGTCGACATAGGACATACGGTGCATTCATAGGCAGTTACAGTCGACATAGGACATACGGTGCATTCATAGGCAGTTGCAGTCAACATAGGACATACGGTGCATTCATAGGCAGTTGCAGTCAACATAGGACATACGGTGCATTCATAGGCAGTTACAGTCAACATAGGACATACGGTGCATTCATAGGCAGTTACAGTCAACATAGGACATACGGTGCATTCATAGGCAGTTACAGTTGACATAGGACATACGGTGCATTCATAGGCAGTTACAGTCGACATAGGACATACGGTGCATTCATAGGCAGTTACAGTCAACATAGGACATACGGTGCATTCATAGGCAGTTACAGTCGACATAGGACATACGGTGCATTCATAGGCAGTTACAGTCAACATAGGACATACGGTGCATTCATAGGCAGTTACAGTCGACATAGGATATACGGTGCATTCATAGGCAGTTACAGTCGACATAGGACATACGGTGCATTCATAGGCAGTTGCAGTCAACATAGGACATACGGCGCATTCATAGGCAGTTGCAGTCAACATAGGACATACGGCGCATTCATAGGCAGTTGCAGTCAACATAGGACATACGGCGCATTCATAGGCAGTTGCAGTCAACATAGGACATACGGCGCATTCATAGGCAGTTGCAGTCAACATAGGACATACGGCGCATTCATAGGCAGTTACAGTCAACATAGGACATACGGTGCATTCATAGGCAGTTACAGTCAACATAGGACATACGGTGCATTCATAGGCAGTTACAGTCAACATAGGACATACAGTGCATTCATAGGCAGTTACAGTCACCATAGGACCTAGTTTTCCAAGCCACACTTTTGGGATCCAAGCTAATGGCGCTAAAGATTTGATACCAATTTGGTCCCAAAGGGCATGAGCAGCAACCACAGTTCTCCAATATCTGGGGCTAGCTTGCAGTGGGCTCTGAAAGAGAGCAGAGCCTAGAACTAGAACACATGGCCTGTGCTTTCACTTGTTTAGATTCAGGATTGTTCAGAATAGAAGAGCCAACTCTAGGGATTTAACTAGTAAGGCAGCTAGCTGCATAAGATGAAAGCTAAGAGGAAACTCACAAGACTGAGGAGGTAGATTGTTCTCCCTACGCGGGTTAGAATGCAAATAATTCAAGATTAATTGGATTGCACATCATAAATGATGTAAATGCTAGATATAGTATGTAGCATTGTATGGATATCTTTACTTAGAATATAATGATTAGCGTGACTCAGAAATGTTTCAGAGAATGGATTGCCGGAAACGCTATAAGCAGTGGGGCATGACACCTGCCACTGGTTAATCTGATGTACTTTCAACAGCAAATTTACAGTCAAAGACTGAAAAATACCCGTAGACCACTTTTACACCTAGCCGGGGATAGCTGAGGATATCAGGTTACTAGAAAGCTTAATTGTGTAGTTACAGAGAGTGACATATTGTGGACAGAGGAGGAATTATTGTAGCAGAGGTGTCAGTCATCATCTGCAGTCAGGTCATGTGTCATGTATTTTTACATTACATATAGCAACTGACAGTTTTCTATAGCTAAGTTGAAGCTTTTACAGCATTTTGTAGACAGTTATAGCCTTGAGATGACAAACTTTTTAAGGAGACAGAAAACAGGCAGAATTATTAAATGACATTTTTCTAATGTCGTATCATGATTTAGGTAGGAACGCCATTGTGATTTTAAAAAAGCAAGTTATCATTTTAAAAACACTATTAGGTCTAGTTCACACTAGATGCAGTTCAGTGCGCTTTTTTTCTGCATCAAAAATACATGCATAGTGTCTTCCATGTATGCCAATGGTCCTAGTTTACACTAGTGCAGTAAGTACCAGTCAGTCTCCAATGCAGAAAAAAAAGTAGAACATGCTGCATTTTTTCTGCACAGAACCACACTGGAACATAGCAAACTACATCAAAACTGCACCAGAACTGCGTGTGGTGTGAACTGTAAGCAAAAACGTATCCGGAATGCATCCAGAGTGCATTTTTGTAGTGTGAACTGGCCCTTGCAAATGTAACCGGTTCTGCACTGTTACCTATTTCATTGCAAAGGTAGAGAAGCTATTGTGTAGTCCATATTGGTGAACAAAAGCAAAACAGGGCGCAAGAATTTATTAGAAAGCATAAAAATGCATACTCACAAACCAAAGGTGTCAGCACCTGTGGTAGTGAGCACTTGTAGATACTCAACTTAAGGTTCCCCAGGCTGCGGAGTCTAAGCCCCAGCCTGCTTCTTCACCAGAGCCCCTAATGGTGGGGATGGACTTGCAGCAAGCTGGGACCAGGTCGTGGCCCTCAGGTATGCCCAGCTGAGGATGAGGAGACCGCTCGCGGAACCAGAGTACAATGGAAGGAGACAAATGGAAAGCTGAGGTCAGGACAGGCGGAAAACAAGCACAGTCATAGAACAAAGCCGGGGTTGGTACACAAGTAGTCAATGCAGGATACAGGCAACAGCAATACACAGGAGCTCAGACAACTAGGAAGCTGCTCAGGCAAAGTGGCCTAGACTGATCATGTCTTATATAGGCAGGCAAACAAGAAGGTGGGCCAGGAAGTGATGGAAGGGAAGAAAATAGAAACCCAGAGAACAGACAACGCCCATAGGTGAGCACAGACAAACACACATGTGAAAGGGATCAGGAACAGCACTGCAGCAAGGAGGTAAGAATACACAAACAAGAAACTGCAGGCTAACTTGTGACAAAAGGGAGATATAAACAGACAAGAAGAGTCTGTAATGACAGTCCAAAGTGACGGTAGATCCTTGGTCAGGTAGGCTAATGTGTTTTGGGAGATGAACTCCCTTCTTCAGAGCTAAAAAGTAAGCCTGCTATTCTAGCATATATAGGGCACCCTATATATGCTGGAATAGTAGGCTTACGTTTTAGCTTTTATCCTCCTTTGGTTTGTGAGTATGCATTTTTATGCTTTCTAATAAATTATTGGTTAATAATTCCGTTACTGCACGAAGAGAGTGTTCCCTGTTTTGCTTTTGTTCACCATTATCAAGATTTTCCGATCTTTAAGGCCTGCACCTCTACGAATGACAGTTTCAGTTATCCTAGTCTGCATGAAGATTTGAGCGCTGGTTTCATTTGTTCATTGTGTAGTCCATAACCTGACAAGCACTAATAATATATGTCTATTCCACTTCCAGCACATCACGTGGACTGTAGCTAACAGTACCAGTAGAATGCCAGTACAGCATGTGGTGGGAACTATATGCAGATAGTTTTTGCACACAATCTCCACCCTTTTCTTTACATTCTACTAACAGATGAATGGGCCGGGTGAAGATAAGTCATGGTTGATAGCGTGACAGCGGGTGGTGAATTCCTTACAATCAGCCAGAGGGGAATTCTCTCACATTCAGTAGATATAATAATGCAGCTGCTAACAGGAGGCTTGATGCAGTCAGACACCAATTTAATTTGGCCATTTGCCCAACCTCCAAACACACAAAATTTGGTCTGAACCTAGGTTTGAACCAAACCGACAGCTCATCTCTATTTAAATTGTGTTATATTTTCTATAGTACAGGATTACTCTACTTTCAAAGCCATTCCCTGATTATTGCCAAATACACTCACTGGCCACTTTATTAGGTACACCTGTTCAATTGCTTGGTAACACAAATTGTTAATCAGCCAATCAGGTAGCAGCAACTCAATGCATTTAGGCATGTAGACATGGTGAAGACAACTTAATGAAGTTCAGAATCAGAATGGGGAAGAAAAGGGTTTTAAATGACTTTGAATGTGGCATGGTTGTTGGTGCCAGATGAGCTGGTCTGAGTATTTCAAAAACTGCTGATCTACTGGGATTTTCATGCACAATCATCTCTAGGGTTTACAGAGAATGATCAGAAAAAGAGAAAATATCCAGTGAGGGGCAGTTGTGTGGACAAAAATGCCTTGATGTCAGAGGTCGGAGGAGAATGAACAGACTGGTTGCTGTGACATTCAGATGATAGGGTCAGAAATTGTTGTAAACAACATGAAAGCATGAATCCATCCTGCCTTGTATCAATGGGTCAGGCTGGTGGTGGTGTATTGGTGCGGGGGAGATTTTTTGGACACTATTAAGGTGTACCTAATAGAGTGGCCGGTGAGCCTATGTCTCCAATATACAGGAATTAGATGTTTAGCTGCTGTTTTATCATGGTTATGTGATAGTAGAGAGATCACAGAAACAGTTGCGTATATATACGTAATTGAATTGTCCATCAGATGCATTTAGAAACAATGGGTTTAGAGATTTGTGTTGGTTACTAATAGACTCCAATGTGCAGTGGAATAGCAGGGTCTACAGCTCTCATTGCAGAGCAATAATTTAATATAATCTATGGCTCCAATATGCCTGGATCCACAGGCATAACCAACAAATGTGGCTAAAGAAACCTTCTTGTTCATTTGTTTGAATGATGTGGCCAAATTTGATGTATATGTATGCGTACCCTGTAACATTGTGACAAAATTTAAATGTTCGATACTTTGATTTAGAAGTAAAATTTTGAAACACGAATTAGTGCTATCAGATCAACTTTAAAAGAAATTGCTGCTTTTAGTTTACAACTGCAAGTCAAAAATAAATGGAATCTAATTGGTTGCTACGAGCCAAAATTTTACAAAAATTCTCGGTGCATTCTATGATTTGAGGAATGTTTTTCGAAAATACTTCAAAATTTTGTAGGTTTTTAATATTTAATATTAGAACAAATGAACTTTCCAAAAATTAAAACTCCATACACTGTTGGAAATGTGATGCTTGAGAAAAATGTTCTATGCTCCTTCCATGCTCCTTCAAATTTTCTCATGACTGTGTTCGAAAACAACATCAGTTTTACTCCACTAATGTTTAAAAAATTGAACGAATATTCTTAAACACTTTTGGCTCAATCCTACCAGTTTATGGCTTTCTTAATACATGTGGTCTAAATGGTGACTCACAGGTTTTCACAAGTGATAGCTTGTGCTCAGAAATTCTACTTCCATAACCTAAAGCGTAATTCCATCTTTGTTGAGAAATTCCCCACCTTCCCCAAAAATCTATGTACATTGCAGATTCTTACCTTCTATTCCTCTGAAGAAATAGCTTTTTGTTTGACCATTTCCTGTTCAGACTGATTTTCAATGGAAGAATCTGGTTTATTATAACCACTTGGTGCATTCTCACCACTTCCGATGGAAAAAGCTGCAGTGTGTGCATTCCTTTAGAAGTAATTAAACCTTAGGGAGTATTCCACCCAAACTGAAATTTCTGTTGCAGAGGATACCTACTATCTGGCTTGCATCTTAGTGCAAACTAAAATCCACACAAGCAGGAAATGAGGTGTTCTGAACAATAGAAGTGCACAGAATGACTTCAGGTTGCCATAAGGCATTGAATGCAATGTTGCAGATTGAAAAGGAAAGATCATTTTTAATAACATGAGATTACAATACGGCATGAATAGCAATTATATAAACTATATAATTATATTTATTTGCTGTATTTTTTCCATGAAAGTGGAGTTGCCATTTAAGTAATAATTGTAGCTAATTAGAGTACATCTGCAAGCAATAGACTGCATGCACATCATTAGCCTATAGGTTAGATATTTTAGAGGCGTTCCCCTTTAAACTTTCTGCCGTCAGATTAATTGCCCAATTTTTCACTCACATGCTAAAATGAACATTTTTAGGTTGAAAATGTTATTACATTCCCAAAGCATTAAATATTTTCTAAAAAAAAAAAGAGAAAAATATTTGGTAGTTGCAATGTAAATGTAGCGCTACCCCTGCAGCTGAATAGAATAGGTTCCTTGCTCTTTTGCCTAGATCTCCCTAGAAACCTCAACTCCTCTGACACACTGGATAGAGTGTAAGGACATGCAAAGACACATAAACTCAATAAAAGTAGTACTTGGCAATCAACAGTAACAGTTTGTCAATGAAACAGGCATTCATGGCTATCGTTGGGGCCCTTTAAAAAGCATTGGTGCACTTATCAGTAATTCCAAATAAACCATCATGCAATGTAGCATGGTAAAAATGCAACAGATAAGGTAAAAATTTAGTGTCCAAAAGGGGGGGGGGTATAAATAAAGAGTAGGTAGGGCACTAATGCAATGTGGTATACCTTTAGTGTCTCAGCCCACATGGAAGAAAAATATATTTCAAATATATTTTTTAAAATATTTTTTTTCAATATATTGAAATGCTACAATTTTAGCCACATTCAATACATTTCAAAATATATTTATATATATATATATACTGTATGTTGAAATGCATTTTTTTGACAAAATATATGAAACATATTTTTAAAAATACGTTTCAAATATACTGTATGTCTTTTACTGTATGACCTTTCTGGAATGCATTTACAAATATATGTAAAAATATATGTAGATTTATATTTTTAAAGACATACAGTACAATATATTTGAAATGTACTTTTAAAAATATTTTTCATATATCTTGTAATAAAAACACATTTCAACATACAGTATATATATATATATATATATATATATATAAAATATTTTTTTTTTAATATATTGAATATGGCCAAAATTGTAGCATATGGCAATATGTTTGGGAAGAATACTTTTAAAACATATTTCAAATATATTTTTCTTCCATATGGGAGATCCTGCTAACAGGGCATATAGTGGCTGATGAGCCCTCTCACCAGTCCCTGTGATTCATCTGGATGTTTGTACTGTAGTAGAGATGGGGTGCCAAGGTCTCTCTGTCTGAAGCCTCCAAAGACTTTCAGTGGGAAGCTGTGGGTGAGAAGTATTTCCAATCCCTCTGCACCAATGGCATAGCTTGAATACAAAGGTCAGTATTGTGCAACAAGGGTGTCTCTTTCCATTTCTTCCTGGGTTTCCTGACCAATCCCAACCCAGTCTGGCAGCAGCCAACTCTGGATACAGATGTGTGTCAAGTTTGTCAAATATTTTCTCAGATTTGCGTGTTCCTGTAAAGAAGTATAAAGCCACAATACCCTCAAAAACCTTTGCAACTCATCAATTTAGAGCTAGCCATACATGATGACCCTAGAATTAATCCTCACCCAGATGTACATCAGAACATCTATCATGTTTTGTTCAACTGATGTTCTGCTTGAATCTGAATATTGCATGTTGCACAATTTTTTCACAAACGTTTATCATTTTCATTTAAAAATATGATGAAATAATTTTTATTTTGTACATGCACAATATAATTTCTGATTTTATTCGTAAAATATACAAGATAACACTGAGTTAAGTAGATAAATGTCCAAACATGTTAAGCCACAAAACTGCATGTGCCTATGAAAGAGAAAAAAAAACACCATAGCCAAAATATATAGGCCACGCATTAAAAACCTTTACAGCCTATAAACGTAGAGTTAACCAAACATGACGGCTCTAGGATAGTTCGTCTTGTCCTGATGCCTAATGCTTGTCCTTGATCAGACAGCTTTATAGCCATTCAGATCCCTTTTATAATATACAGCATAGCCTACTGTGCTGTTACTTGTTTTAACCCATTAAATGTCATGATATCATGATATGTAGGACATGGCCTAAGAGTCAAAAAGTTAGAGTGGTCCTAGAGTCAAAAGATTTTTTTGCCTTAATGCATTCTATGCATTAAGGTAAAAAACCTTCCAGTTGCTGTTTCCCCTTCCCTCTTCCGGAAACAGGGACCGCTTGCTAGATCCAGAAGAAAGTCCACGCGGGGCCCAAAAAGTGGTTAGTACCTCAAGGCAGCCTTCATGGTAGAGTAGAAGCAGGTCTCCAATGTCAAATATAAAAAAGGAATAAAAGAAGGCACCACTGAGTGCAGACCATAAAACATTTTCATTACAAATGATGGTGTGAATGAACACTCACATTGTGAAGGATAAAATAAGACACATCTGAAGTCCAATAGAAATACATCCAGGAGCGCTTGGCATCTTCTGTGGGTCAGGGAATCCAATTCCTAGTTCCAGAAGCCGGCTGAGAGATAAAGTGGGACCAGAAGGTCGCTGTGCACTGCGGTGGGACACAGGTGGAGCACAGTGTATGGCGTAACCGCATCACCGGAAGTGACGCAACAAAGTTTTGGAGCATGCGAACCAGCAAGGGGGTGCGCTCCTTTATCAAGCTGGCTGGACTAACAGACGGTTTTTATACTCTGGGGATGGCAAGACCGCCCCCCCAGAGGACTAAAAGCAATTAATACAACAATGGGACATACATATGGAACAATAAGTAAATAAATGCTATCTAGTGGTTTAAATGATAAATGCAGTGGAACAATACTTTGATACTATAATATGTGGTTTTTAACGAATATAAATGCTACAGATAGATTTAGCTCACAAATAAGATTGCCGTATAAAAAAATCAAGTATTATTTATAAAAAAAAAGTAAGAAAAGACTCGAATTACCTCTAAAAAAAACTTTGAATGGATAAAAAAAAATATTTTTTTAAAGAATAAGAACTTGTAAACCATGTTAATAAGTGGAAATGCTATGGGTAGATAAATTGTTGAGTAATGTGGGATGAAAAATCTCTAAACTAATGTTGTAAAACTGTAAATGAACAGTGTATGACAACGTACATACGGGGGTGTATATATATATATATATATATATATATATATATATATACAGTATATATATATATATATATATATATATGTGATGCATGGACGCACATGGGCATGAGCATTTTACTTACTTTTTTGGAAAGAGACCACGCACCACTCCAGATACAGATCTCCACCCCACCAGCTGTAAGAAATGAAATCAAAATTCTATGTTAAAGTATGTATATAAAAAACCCAAATACAAGGGTGTACATCTCAATAAGGGATCAAAAGAAGGGAGGGATGGGTTATATGTATTTATAAAACAGTGGATATCTCTATCTCTTCATTTAACCCGCCCTATGATAAAGTGTCAAGTCTCGTGTTTACAGAGCTTATGGAAGCGTTCTGCTTCTAGGAGACATTTTGGAACCTGTTTAATTATCCATACTTCTAGGCCTACCATAGATTTGTTGTGATACTCTGCAAAATGCCGAGGAACACTATGCTTGTCTTTTCCTTCTTCTATTAACCTACGATGTTCACCAAAATGTGTTCTGAAGGGATGAATGGTGCGGTCTACCTATAAGAGATTACATGGGCAAGACATGCAATAGATGACAAGAATTCGAGGAGCAGTTGTAAAAATCCTCTAATTTGTAAAGCTTCCTTTTAGTTGTAAATTCTTTTTTTCCATGTCTATAAAAGAACATGTGTTACATTGGTACAGACCAATCAGGGGTATAAGATAATCAGAAAAGGTAGGTTGGAGTGGCATGGACTTAAGTTTACTGGAGGCAACCTTATTTTTAAGAGCAGGAGCACATCTATATGTGACACAGGGTTTAATTGGAAGTAGAGGGGCCAGAACTTGGATCCCCTAGCAAGATTTTTTAGTGTTTGTCAAGGATTATCTCCATTTTAGGGTATTGTTCTGGTGATGAATCTTATTGACTGATCAAAAGGATTCTTGTATTTTTTGTGGGGATACAATGGAGATAGTAATTGTACTCTTCAATGATATGTTCAGGGTAACCTTTATCTAAAAAAATTATTTTTAAGGATGGAACTTTGTTCTATATAGTTTGTGGTTTTTGCGCAATTTTGCCTAAGTCAACAGAATTGCCTCTTAGGTATATTACTGGTCCATTTGGGGTTGTGGCAGCTAGTGTAATGTAGTTACAAATTGCCTGCAGTGGGTTTGTTATAGTTTTTTGCTTGAATTATTTCATTTTCGTGGTATAATTCAAGGTCTAGTTTATTCCTGTTGAACTCATGGGTAAATGAAAGGCCGAAAGGGTTATTATTACAATGATTTGTGAATTCTGGTATGGTGTCTACAGGGCCACTCCAAATGACAATAATGTTGTCTATGTATCTACCAAAGAAAAGTAGATGTTTTGCAAAGGGATTGTTATTCCAAATGTACCTTAACTTCCACAGTTCCATGGAGAGGTTAGCATATGAAGGCGCTAAATTAGCGCCCATAGTCATCAAAACTGAAATAATCATACGATAGGCAGAATTCAGTAGCTAGCAGAATTAAATCAGCCTGTCTCATGTTGATAAGTAGTGTACTAGACAAAAATGGTTAAGAGCTGAAAAACCAAATGCGTGAGGAATAGATGTGCACAGTGAATTCACATCTAGATATAACTAGACATAATCGGGTTCCCATATGTATGGTTTAATCAACTCAAGTAAATGGGTACTGTCTCTAATGTAGGATTGTAATCCCCTGTCCAGGAGCTGTAGAAATGCATCTATATATAATTAAAACCTTGTTGTGATGCTGTCCATGGCCGCAATGATAAGGCGGCCTGGGGGGTTATTTTCGTCTTTATGGATCTTTGGAATATGATAAAAGTATGGAATGATAGAAGTTTGTGTGAAAAACGGCAGCTTCAGTTTTATTAAGGACCCCATTATTAACTGCCTGAGCCACTAACTGGTTGGCTTCAAGTTTAAATATGGGTAAGGGATCTGTAGACAATTTCTTATGTTTTTTTATCAGATAAGAGTTTATTTGCATCTTTGATATAATGACCCTTATCGGTGGTTTTTATGATGATCTCTTTGTTATCCATTAGATTATTTAGTGATTTTTTCTCTTTGGAAGTGAGATAGCCTAAGGTATGGAATTGGTGGACTGTGCAATCACATTGTTTTTTAAAATCAGAATATACCATATTGTAAAATGTCTCCAAAAAGGGCCTTTTGCATGATGGGGAAAAAAAAGTTGATTTGGGTTTTAATGTTGAGTGTACAACAGGCGGGGAAGTGGACAGATGTTGAGTAAAAGTCATGAGGTGCACTTGAGAACTTTCATTGTATAGTTGTTCAAGAAGAGTGATGATATCTGTGTTGGATTCTAATAGTGTAAGATTCAGACTACTGTCTATCTCTTGTGGTTGTGGCGACAAGGGAGGATTGTTACCCTTTAAGGCTTGTATATGAAAATATGTTTTAATGGTCAATTTCCTAATGTAACTGTTCAAATCTTTGAACAAAAGGAAAGAATCAGGATTATTTTGAGGTGCAAAGTTCAGACCTCGCCCCAATAGTTTATACTCTGCTTCAGAGAGTGGGTATGAGGATAAGTTGTAAATTTTTATAGTTTCTATAAAGTTCTATTTTTTGATGAGTGGTTTCTTCTACTACCCCCCAACCCCCCCGACAGCCTTGCCTATGTAGAAATAACAGTAGTAGGCACCACTGCTACAGCTTCGCCGGTGGCTTCTGGGTCCATACTGAGCAGCTGCCTTGCTACTTACTGAACACATTCAGGGAACACTTTGCATTTTCCCAATGAATGCAAAGCATTCTATAAGTTTAAGAAGATACGTGGGGTGGTGATGTCCTGCATTGGACCTGGAAATCAGCAGCAATTATTGTGGTAGCCGTGCCCACTGCAGTGATTTCCATCCTCCACAGGAACCTTCCAAATATAGTACACATGAATAATGGAATTATCCATACCTGGAATTCAGCTATAGGACTAGTTCACATGTGCGCTAATACCATGGGGGAGATTTACTAAAATAGAAGCGTGGAAGATCTGGTGCAGCTTTCTATAGTAACCAATCAGCTTCCAGGTTTAATTGTCTTAGTTTAATTGAACAAGCTGAAGATTGAAGCAGATTGGCTAGTATGCACTGCTGCACCAGATTCTGAGTGCTTCGGTTTGAGTAATCCTTGCCCCATGTGTTTAAGCCTCATTTATTCAGCATTTTTAAAGCCTCCTAACCATCCTTCAACAACTGCCATAAATATTACAATGGCACCACAATGTGCTGTTCATACAGGAGTGGTAGAGTTGTCCTGTTTTGTGTCCAGTTAAAAATTAAGCAGTATCTGTGAAAAATCATTTGATCAATATGCGTATGACAACTATAAGAGTTTCTGGTGAGTTCTAAAGCTGTCAAGAAATACATCCCAAACATATAGTTGGTTAGAAAAACACTTGTAGTCAGAATACTTCCTAACTGCAGTGTAGACCCGATCAGCTGGTATAGAAAAGGTTTAATGAGATTTTGTTTCTAAATATATTAGTTTCCACCAGTTACTATATATAGCACTTTGTAAAATTATGGGAATATAACATTTTGTGTGTGCTGTTTGTTAAATCTGGTTTACAGTAATGTAATCCTGAAAAGATGTGTTACACTTCATGCCAGTGGTGCTGGGGCATTAAAACTGGAATAAAATAAATGAGTAGAAATGAGTAGAAAAGTAAACTTTTTATCAACATCAACCAAACAGAGTTCCAATTGGTCACTGTGAGCAACAATTCCATTTTTTGTATTAAAGCGTACCTAAACCCTCCTATCCTTTGCAGCCAAGGAAGCTTCCATCTTAGCCTCTGTTTGATCTGCAGTTGCCAGGGTGTTGATCAAGTGATACGTTATGACCCCAGCCAGTTCTCATTCATAGTATGCCTTGAATGTACTGTTTTATAAAACTGTTAAATTGCTAGATTTAGTTCCAATTTAATGCTCCTTTCTGTGAGTCGAGATCTGGACCTGTGAACCTCTTCCTGCTGTGCCAGTGAAAGCAGAAACAACACCTCCTGCACTCAGGGACCCAGATCAGAAGTAGGAGGATGGATCAACCTCTATGGAAGTTCATCCACCAATGGATCAAAGGTTGTGCAGCTCTTAAACAAGGCTGGGGAAGCCTGACCAATAATGCAAATGAGAAGAAAAGAAAATGCACCAACCTTGCCCATTACCTCAGTAAAAGGATGTGATTTTATTAAAATAAGATGTATACTCACAAACGTAGCAATATAAAACGCATATACAATCCAAGATTGGAACACTGGAGTACAAGACACGTGCGAATCCCACCAAAAAGGAAGATTCAGAGTAAGGCTGATGTGTTTCGAAGGGAGAGCTCTGATGAAGAGGGGATCTCCCTTTGAAATGCATCAGTAACTCTGAGAGTCTCCCTTTCCTGTGGGATTCGCACGTGTCTCGTACTCCAGTGTTCCAATCTTGGACTGTACATGCATTTTATATTGATACGTTTGTGAGTATACATCTTATTTTAATAAAATCACATTCTTCCTGCTGTACCACCTGAGATACTGGACAACTCCCTGCCTGATTCCTTGGACAATCCTACTTTGTATCTTGTTTCCACTGAACCTTGAACTCTTTGCTTCTTTGCATACCTCCTGCTGTCCTTATCTTTACTATAACTCTTTATCAGCCCTTGACTTGTTAATCAACTATGCTTCTGCCTGATCCCACCCAGCTACTACTCCTTACTGATGTTTTGGTTTGTTCATCAACTACGCTGGTGCTTGTTCCCTATCTGCTTCATCTGCTACCTGACACCATCTTGCTCTCTTCCTACTTGGGAAATCTAGAAGGCCACAACCAGACATTGGCACACAGTAAACCCATCTCCACCTTCAGGAGCTTTGGTGAAGACCAGCTATTGCTTAGAGTTAGGCTATGCGCCTCTGGTGAACCCATGTCATCCGCTAGGGGAATCTGCTTGTGTTCATCCAGCTTAATACTGCATTAAGATCCCTACTACTATAGCCACTGGCCTTCGAGCCTGATACTAGACCGTGACACTCTGATTTTAATGGTGCACCTAAACACTTAAAAAATGGGGTTCAGTAGTAAATGGGATGGAAGGGAAGCTCAGTGGAATACGTATTGAAAAGTGATGAACTGAACACATCTGGGTTTGGTTCAAGGCAGGTTTAGTAATCACGAGTAAAGTCTAGGTGCCAAATTCAAACCCCACTGAAGACAAATAGAGCAGAATGTTAAAACTGAATTCCAGGAATTCAGCCACTCTGTGCAAAATGAAGGCACACTATGAGTTAAGTCCAAGGAGCTGCATGACAAACTATGAGTTAAGTCCAATGAGGTGCATGACATCTCCTGGACTTCTCTCTTTTATTTACATCTGACAGGTTTATTGTTTTGCTGGAGAAAGGAGAGAAGCACACAGAGCAGCTATACTCCCATCTGCTGCTCATTCACAGAAGCCTTTGTATTTTGTGAATGTGCTCACATAACACAAAGGCTTCTGTGATAGGGAAAGAAGAGGGCAGGAGTGGGCATAGCAGCTGCAGCGACTCTCCTGTTCCAGATGCAGAGGTCAAAAAGATCAGTGTTGGGTTCTCAGAAATACAGTGATAGCTGTCTTCTGGGAATACTATAAACCTGTCAGATATAAAAACTAGAGAGAAGTCCAGGAGATGGCATGCACCTCGTTGGACTTAACTCATAGTGTGCCTTCACATTTAACAAGGGAACTGAATTCCTGGAGTTCAGCTTTAAAAACCTGTTCTGGCCACATGTGTGCTGTGGGTTGGTACCCTGTTGCACATAGATCTTTGCCTTACCAACACTTGACTGCTTCCCAAGCCCCAAAAAGTTACTGTTTTAAAAAAACAGCTTAAAACGTCCTAAAAATGTCTTGAGTGAATCCATATTTGCATCTAAATAGATATTTGTCAGGGGAATGCAAATGACTGCAGTCAGCAGTGGCTGGGCTACCATTAGTTTGTGACACTTGACAAACACACTCTGGATACGGGCGCACGGTCCTAATTTTGCCATCTCTGCTTTTATAAATAGATCGTGCATGAGTGTCGCCTCTCTGGAATGGACGCGGGAAGTTAAAAGTGCAAATTTCTGTCAGCGAGAGTATTGTGCATCTCCCGACAACAACTCTGTATCTGCTCGACTAATTGGAATGATGGCGCTTGTTGGTGTAACATGATGAGTGAGTGACAGGAATTAGGCTTGGTGGCAGCACTGTGAGCACAGCATTAAGAAATAGAACCAAGGTACACATTTACTATATATATATATATATCAATCAGGATATATATATATATATATATATATCAGGGGCGGACTGGCAACTCATGGGGCCCCCGGGCAATAGAGGATCATGGGGCTCCTGTGTCCTTGCCCAAACTCAAGAAAGTCTATGAAAAATGTACCAGGGGGGAACTGACTAACTGCCACTTACATTCCAATGACACTAAAACAGTGATCAGTGCTAATGAAAAGCACTGACACTGTACTAATGGCACTGGGCAGGAAGGGGTAACATGTGGGGCGATCAAAGGGTTAACTGTGTGCTGTTTTACATAATGTGCTGTGTGTGTTTTACTAAGGTAAAATGCTGCTTTATATTTCTCTGCTGTGCAGGGAAATACAAAGCAGCATGTCCTTGCTGGCAGGAAAGAGACCTGTGTTGTTTACAAAGGTTTCTCCACTGTCAGCTTTCCCCCTGCAGGGAATCCCTGGCCAGGACCCGGTGATTGACATCCCTAGCAGCCAATGGCGGTGCAGGTATGGCAGTACACATGCTCCTTATCCTGAAATGCAAATCACGTATATATACGTGATTTTGCACAGCCCTGCCGCCCCGTAGCAGTAGTTTTACTATAGGGCGGTGGGAAAGCGGTTAATATTTTCTCTCTGACCTGGAACAAGTATGTAGATTACAATGTTAGAGTGAAATGAGAAAACCTTGCTGTATGCATATTCTTGGTGAAATGAGAAATCCTTATTGTATGCATATTTGGGATGCTATAGATTAGCCAGGCAGCTAGCATTTTCAAAAGGAGATGTCAAAATTAGCTGCCTTCATGTTCTCTTAGGACAGATTTCCTTTAAAGTAGTAGTAAACTGTTTTTTTTTCAATTGTACCTACAGGTAAGCCTATAATAAGGCTTTTCTATTTGAACTGTAAATATCTCCTAAACATGCACCATTTAGGAAATATTTACTTGTAAAGGAGCACTGGCGCATGCGCTGTGAAGGAACGGCGTGCCATTCCTTCAAACCTGTGTGTCGTGAAAAATTACTCCCGCAAATACGCAGGAGTGACGTCATCCCGGCTTGGCCATTCAAGCCGCCGGAGCCAGCAAACCCGGAAGAAGAACCGGGTGAAGATGGAAGCCCTGTCAGTGGTGAAATCGTGCCACTGGACGGCTTTGTTTAATGTAACTTTCACATCATGTGCTAGTATGTGATGCATACTAGCACATTATGTCATTGTCTTGCAGTTTTTTGTTTTTTTTTAAAGGTTGTGGTTTACTACCACTTTAAATATAAAAATAAATTAAATAATAAATAATAATGTATACACCATTGAAATAAAAAAATAAAAATCTGCTTTTGCTGCAATATCCAACTGCAATTTGGTGCTGTCCCCAGCAGAAACCTCTTTCTGTCACTAGGTGCTGCATGTCTTCTAGGCGTCATTATGCCGGCCCGAGCTCAGAATATTAATATACTGAGCGGTCCTCACTATATAATGTACCATTGGGGAAGATTTACTAAAACTGGTGCACACAGAATCTGGTGCAGCTTTGACAATAAAACCTTGAAGCTGATTGGTTACTAGATTCTGGGTGCACCAGTTTTAGTAAATCTCCCCCACTAAGTCTTAGTAGCCCTTTAATGATCAGTATAGTAGGAATGCTGTATTCTGCTGCAAGCATAACTTTCCTTTCACTAGTCCTCTGACAGCGGGTGCAGGTTTCCAATCAGTCGTAGACCACTCCATATACAATGCTCAAAAAATTAAAGGAACACTTTTTAATCAGAGTATAGCATCAAGTCAATTAAACTCCTATGATATTGATCTGGTCAGTTAAGTAGCAGAGGGGGTTGTTAATCAGTTTCAGCTGCTTTGGTGTTAATGAAATTAACAACAGATGCACTAGATGGGCAACAATGAGACGACCCCCAAAACAACAATGGTTTTACAAGTGGAGGCCACAGACATTTTGTTTCCTACTTATCTTTTATTACTGTTTTTCACTAGTTTTGCATTTGGCTAGGGTCAGTGTCACTACTGGTGGCATGAGGTGATTTCTGGACCCTATAGAGGTTGCACAGGCAGTCCAACTCCTCCAGGATGGCACATCAATACGTGCCATTGCCAGAAGGTTTGCTGTGCCTCCCAGCACAGTCTCAAGAGCATGGAGGAGATTCCAGGAGACAGGCAGTTACTCTAGGAGAGCTTGACAGGGCCGTAGACAGTCCTTAACCTATCAGCAGGACTGGTATCTGCTCCTTTGAGCAAGGAGGAAGGGGATTAGCACTGCCAGAGCCCTACAAGATTACCTCCAGCAGGCCACTGGTGTGAATGTCTCTAACCAAACAATCAGAAACAGACTTCATGAGGGTGGCCTGAGGGCCTGAAGTCCTCTAGTGGGCCCTGTGCTCACTGCCCGGCATCATAGAGTTTGATTGGAATTTGCCATTGATACCAGAATTGGCAGGTCTGTCACTGGCACCCTGTGCTTTTCACAGATGAGAGCAGGTTCAACCTGAGCACATGTGACAGACGTGAAAGGGTGTGGAGAAGCCGTGGAGAATGTTATGCTGCCTGTAACATCAGTCAGCATGACCATTTTGGTGGTGGGTCAGAGATGGTCTGGGGAGGCATATCCATGGAGACCTCTGACCACAGACCTCTACAATCTAGACAATGGCACTCTGACTGCCAGCAGGTATCGGGATAAAATCCTTGGACTCATTGTCAGACCCTACCCTGGTGCAGTTGGTTCTGGATTCCTCCTGGTGCACAACAATGCCCAGTCTCATGTGGTGTGATTATGTAGGCAGTTCCTGGAGGATGAAGGAATTGATACCATTGATTGTCCCCCATGCTCGCCTGACCTAAATCCAATAGAACACTTCTGGAATATCATGTTTTGGTCCATCCGACGTTGCCAAATTGCACCTCAGACTGTCCAGGAACTCAGTGATGCCCTGGTCCAGATCTGGGAGAAAATACCCCAGGACACCACCCGCCTTCTCATTAGGAGCATGCATACAAGCATATGGGGGCCATACCAACTACTGAGGACCATTTTGAGTTACTGCAATGACTTTTCAGGAAATGGACTAGTCTGCTGCATTATTTCACTTTGATTTTTTGGGTGTCTTTGAATTCAGTCCTCTGTAGGTTGATCATTTTCATTTCCATCAAACGAAGGGTTATCCTTACGGTCCTAACACATTACCCAGTCCATATCAGTATAGATATCCTGCATGATATTTTTCCCCATGGAGATCTAACGTGTTTTCAAAGTGTTCCTTTAGCTTTTTGAGCAGTGTATAACACTCCCATCTTCAAAAAAGGGAAGGAAGCCTCTCGCCATTTAACAGCCAGCATTTGGGTTATTGAAAAAAGTTGCACAGACTTGTCCATCTGGTGTTATCAACTCTAACACGTTTAACTCCTAAATGAAGCTAATTCTATGAGTACGTTCTATGTAGAAGTGAATTGCGGTTTTGTAACACAAGATGATGAGTCTGTACAACATTTTTTTCAATAAACCCAAATACTGGCTTTTAAATAATCAGCCTCTTTCTCCCTGTTTTTTGAAGACTGCAGCCCTTTAATAATATCTCATGAACACAACTCTTGCATGAGTTGAAGGTTCACATACAGACCTATACAGGTGTTCAAAGATGTTCAGATTTTTTTTCTCTCCTTTATAAAATTTAAGATCAGTTTATTATACAGTATGTGTAGCTGCTACATGGACATAGTAAAAAGCTATGTGATGTTGCAGATGTGACCACGATGTTAACAACTCCGTCCGACATGAGAGATGAGACGTGGTCTGCTGCCTGATCTGGTTCTAATGTTTATGAGCATATTAATTCCCCTGTTTCCAAAAAGTTCAAAGCAAGAGACCTCCAGTCTTCTCTTTGTTCAGTGAACAGTTGAAATGCAGTACTAATTGCTATTATGTTTTGGAGTAATTAGCACCAATTACCATCTCATTAGTGCTTCAGTTTCACAGGGACAGTGTGGGTTAATGGCCTTAACTGAACTGAGAACAATTACAGACAGTTTACCTGTTTAGTTTGGATATCAGTTTTTTAGATGTCAACTATCAGCCAGAAATGAAGTAGGCTGCCCTACTGTTAAGTCTGAAATAAAAGAGCTTGATTGTGCCATTCCCACTAGTAATGAAATAAAGAGGCAGATAAAAAAAAACAGGAATGACATATAAAAACACACAACTCAACAATCAATCAGAATGTATCCTTCATCTGATTAAAGGTTAATTTTGTCAGGGCAGGAACGCTGGAATGGGCAGGCAGGCCTATGGTACGGTCACGCTGCGACTGACGACAGCCACTACCCACAGACCAGAGTCCCTCAGGGCACGGAGTCTAAGCCCCAGGCTACCCTTCACCAGGGCCCCTGATGGTGGGGATGGACTTGACGCAGCCTGAGACCAGGTCGCGGCCCCCGAGTGACCCCAGCTGCGATAACGACTGCCGCCAATGGCGTACAGCTGGTGGGAGCTAGATGGGAACACGAGTAGAGTAGTCAGACAAGCCGGGTCAATAACAACCGAGCAGACAGTACTAGACGGTAGGCAAAGAATACTCAGGTCACGGGCCGGGTTCAGCAACGGGAGGTCAGATAAAGGGTTAACGCAGAGAGTAGTCTTGTCCAAGCCGAGTCGGTTACCAGGAGAGCAATGGGAACAACACAAGAGCTTGCAACAGGGCAACATACAGGACATAAGTGCAGAGCACACTTGCAGACAGCAGGTTTAAATGTGCTCAACCACACCCTTCTGAGGAGGAGCCGCAGAAGCCTGAAGGCATAAAGGTTCCCACCATGCTTTGCAGAAAACCAAGATGGATGCCAGCTCATGGAGATGCACAAGCTCTGAAGAAAGGTAGGACCTTGACAAATTTAGACTTGTGTTTGGGGAAGAGGAGCCTTAAGAGCATGGTTGAGCCTCTCCAACTACCTCCCTTAAGCTGCAAAGTCAGCAGACAGGTGTAGTCAGATGCCATGGTTGTAATGCTTTGCTTTGTGCCCATGACAAAACCTATCCCCCCTGCCACACTCTGCAGGCAGCACCACTGCCAAATGCAACCACTTCAAGCAAATGGGGATGCGCCACATACACCCCGTAACTGCATGCAATGCATGTAGTTTCAGCTTGTTGGTGCAGCATTTACGAGGTTAAAATGAGCAATGAGGAGTCATCATATTGCCTCATCACCACCTGTCAAGTGCCTCTGAAAAGCAATCTGAGATGGGCTTTAGGGTCATGTGACCGCCGTGATTGGCTGTCATGGCAGTCGCATGATCGGAAAGGTCTCGATCGCAAGGAGAGATCGGGACGTTTCCATGGGACGTCGAAACATGTGCTGGGAGCGCGCAGGGTGTGCTGTTGTGTTGGCGTGAAGAGGTTAAGCAATGAAAAATGACTGCCCCTTTAAAAATGGTACTCTTTTTTAATTTTTCTTTTCATTGATTCATGTTCCTCGGGGCAGTACCTGAGTTCCCATACCCCTTTTATGGTCAATAACTTGCATATCAGCCTTCAAAATGGGCACTTTTGAATTTACAAGTTCAAGTCTCATAGACTTGCATTAAATTCAAAGTTCGCGGTTGAACTTTTGTTAGGTTTGAATGTACAACCATGAACCGAACAGGGGGGTGTTCGGCCCATCACTACAATGCACCTATACACAGTCCAAGTCTAAAACTACTTGGGCTCTATATTGACTCCTGCATGGTCTTCAACTGTGTACAAATAGACTGTCCAGCTCTATAACTATTTGTGTTATGTATATACTCTGCATGGTCTTCAGCTGTACACACATAGGTTGTCCAAATCTTTAACTACTTTGGCTCTGCATATGCTCCTGAATGGTCTTCAGCTGTGCACCCTTAGACTGTCCATGTCTATAACTACTTGAGCTAAGTATATACTCATGCATGGTCTTCTGCTGTGCACGCATAGGCTGCCCAAGTCTATAACTACCTGTGCTATGTATATACTCTGAGTGGTCTTCAGCTGTGCACCCATAGACTGTCCAAGTCTATAACTACCTGTGCTATGTATAAGCTCTGCGAGGTCTTCAGTTGTGCATCCATAGACTATCCAAGTCTATAACTACCTGTGCTATGTATATACTCTGCATGGTCTTCTTCTGTGCACCCATAGACTGTCCAAGTCTATAACTACCTGTACTATGTATATACTCTGCGTGGTCTTCAGTTGTGCACCCACAGACTGTCCAAGTCTTTAACTACCAATGCTATGTATATGCTCTGCGTGGTCTTCAGCTGTGCACCCATAGACTGTCCAAGTCTATTACTACCTATGCTATGTATATACTCTGCATGGTCTTCAGCTGTGCACCCATAGACTGTCCAAGTCTATAACTACCTGTGCTATGTATATGCTCTGCGTGGTCTTCAGCTGTGCACCCATAGACTGTCCAAGTCTATAGCTACCTGTGCTATGTATATACTCTGCGTGGTCTTCAGCTGTGCACCCATAGACTGTCCAAGTCTTTAACTACCTATGCTATGTATATACTCTGCGTGGTCTTCAGCTGTGCACCCATAGACTGTCCAAGTCTATTACTACCTATGCTATGTATATACTCTGCATGGTCTTCAGCTGTGCACCCATACACTGTCCAAGTCTATAACTACCTGTGCTATGTATATGCTCTGCGTGGTCTTCAGCTGTGCACCCATAGACTGTCCAAGTCTATAACTACCTGTACTATGTATATACTCTGCGTGGTCTTCAACTGTGCACCCATAGACTATCCAAGTCTATAACTATCTGTGCTATGTATATACTCTGCGTGGTCTTCAGCTATGCACCCATAGACTGTCCAAGTCTATAACTACCTGTGCTATGTATGTACTCTGCATGTTCTTCAACTGTGCACCCATAAGCTGTCCAAGTCTGTAACAAATTTTCTACCTTCTGCTGCATAGTCTCTCAGACTGTACTAGACAATTGGTCCTTGCACTACTGCCACAGACAGAGAAGCATCCTTATCAACAAGTGCTAAGTATTTTTGAGTATCTCATATCCCTTCACCCTCCCTGGTTACTAGTTTCTTCAGCAATAAATTACAAAAAAGACATTCCCTATACTGATTATTGAGCCAGATTGAGTGAACTGTTGCTGTGTGCCTGGCTGCCTCTGTTCAAACTTTGGGAAAGAACCAGCTAAGTTACAATGGCTCCTGCGGGGTTAGCGCTACATATGAATACAATGGCACAGCCAATCATGTTTATGACAGAATGTACATTACATCTGAGCTGCTTTGGCAGAGGGAATACACCAGGCATTACAATGAACAGGCCCAGGTAGCCCATGTGCAAGAGCCTTTACTGGTCATGAGTAATACACAAGTTTGTGCTTATACTTGTAAATCCCATCCCTCCCCTGAGTAGTAAATTATACTCATGGCTAGAAGACATTGTACACACGTATAAGCAAATCTACATGTGTAAATGTGTGCACAACATGGACCATACTCACATCTTATACACTAGACCTTCCTGCCAGGAAGACCCAGCTTTCATACATCGGTACCATGTGCAAGGGCTTTATCTTCTAACTTCACCTCAGACCCTGCCAAGACTTAATGCACTTATTTTTCATTTATGTAGAGAGATCAGAAATGAAACAATTTTCCTGACTATGAAATATCTCTCTTAAATGTCTGGAGGAGAGGAGATACATTAATCATTAGGCCAAGGATGATTTGCACAAGTTTTGCTCTCTTTCCTTTTGGATAGCCCTTCCGAAAACCAGATTTGCAAACTCTCTGCTTTTCTGCCAGTTCTGCATTGCATTATTAATGCAAATCCCTTAAATCTGACATAAATGTGTTTTCTTCAACTAGTAAAGTGAAAATGACCCAAATTGAATAATCTTAGCATCCTCTGCACTCCTGGCAGCTTGATTAATGACACTGTCCAGTATACGTGTTTTTTTTATGCCTGCATTTTAGCATTCTGCACTTAGCTAAACTTTGATACCAAAGCCCTTGCCTAAAAAGCTGACAATTGAAATTTTTAAATAGAAGAAATGTATGCTTATTTAGTATAGAAAGAGCAGCAGTGTTTAGTAATCTATGGATACTAATACAAAACAAGATCTACCTGATTATTATTGGATACTTAATGTGATATTAAAGGATATTTTTGTTGTGTTAAAAAAAAAAAAAAGATGTTATACTTACTTCTTCTGAGCAATGATACCCTGTGTGGGGCTGTGTGTCTATAGACACACACAGAGCCAATTAGCCACGCCCCCTCTCCCTCATCACAGGAGTTTGAGTAAAAGCACCAGGAGCCTATGACTCCTTCTTCTCTCAGTTTCTCCTGTGAGACCAGCAAGTGAGAAGAGTGAGCTCCTACAGGTGGGACAGCGCTGAGAGGAACCGGGTAAGTGTTTAGGGACAGAGGTTTAGAACAGATAGTGGAGTGTTTTTTACCTTAATATAGGGAATGGATTAGGTTAAAAAATGTATGGACCTTAGAACCTTTAAGAAGAGCACAGTACATTTCAGGACAAGCAGACAGTTGCATACTCATGGGTATGCTCATAATTTTGAGCAAAGGCTTAAGGCAGAATGTGTATTAGCGTGCACACTAAGGGGCACATGTGCATGCTCAGCACTGACATTGGTGCCAAATTACCTATTTAATCTGGATTGTGACGTGAACAGGTTGCTGAGTTGTCTTCAGCTAGTTCCTGCTTTACCTGCCATCTGACCCACTATATTTGACTTCCCATGCACAACCCAGATTGTCCCTGACCTGTCTTTGGATTCTTGCCTACATGTTGTGACCTTGGCCTTTACTCTGATTTCACTTCTGCCTTACATTCCTGTACCTTGCTGCTCAGCTGTGTACCAATCCTGGCTTGTAACCTGACTGTGTCCTTTGCCTGATGATCGAGAACCTCGCTGCCCGGCTGTTGATGTCTTTTGGTTCATGTCCTGTCTATGCTCCTGTCTGCTGTTCAGGTGTCATCAGGTTCCACTCTATGGTCCCTATTTGGTGATCCACAGTCATCTGCATCCTGCAACCAACAGTTGGTGCTGCCCGCTACTCTGGCTTTTGTGCCACTCTGTTTCCTTACACCACTTGTCACCACTACCAGGGCTGTTAGACAAGAGTTGCAAGAGACGCCCCCTCTATAGTTTGATCTCCACCGGGTACGTGACAGAACCACTTTTAAGCAGTAGTAAATTCTTGTTTGAAAAAAAAAAAAAGTTTATTCCCTCAAGGCAACATCATAATGTGCTAGTAGGCATCACATACTAGCACATTGTGAAAGACTTACCTAAAAATGAAGCCCTCCAGTGGTGCACTGTCACCACTGCAGAGGCTTCCATCCTCACGTAGTCCTTTTTGTGGGTTCGCAGGCTGTGACCACTTGAATGGCCAAGCCACGATGATGTCAGTCCCGGGAGTCTCGGCTGTAGCACACAGCTATGGCATCAACGGTTGCTGCTGGCTAGAATATCTTCTAAATGGTGCATGTTTAGGAGATGTTCATTTTACCTACAGGTAATCCTTATTGTAAGATTATCTGTAGGTAAAAATAAAAAAGAGTTTACTGCCACTTTAATGAAATCTAGTTTTTGATTTAGTAGTTAATGCATACCACTGCTGTTTACCTTGTTATAACCATCCAAATAAACTCAGTGCATCAAAATAAAGTGCATCAAAATAAAATGTACTGCAAAGTCTTACAGTTTGTTTTCTTTAAAAAAAACTCAACCATACAATGAGTAGTAAAACCTGGCCCTTGCCATTATGGTGTAGAGTGGAACCCTTGCTCTTTGTGTGGAGACAGTGATTTCCATGCAGATCTCCTTGTGTAACTCTGCCCAATTTAGTGATCATTAATTGAAAATATGTAATATATTTAGCTACCATCTGTATGAAAGGGTTAATTGCATTTCTTCTTTCAGTGAGTGTAGCTGGGCTTTCTTTATTTAAATGCTAATGAAGTTGCTTGGCTGGTCTGAAGGGTTTGTTAAACAGGAAGTGATGAACAGGAAATGAGGTATCAGGAACTGGAACTGTGGGCAGCCATGTGTTTGGGAAAAATACACAGAGCTGCAGATAGGAGGAAGAGTTAACTGCAATTGCAGCTCTGACTGAGGACCCGTCTTGACCAAGGCAGAATCATGTGTAGAGATGTGTTCCCAAAAGCCTGCTTAAACTTATTTTTGTTTTTTCTGTAGTGTACTGGTTTCTCTGGTAGGGTGTGCTCAGTGACTTCCTATGGTTTGTCATCTGTCAGACTGTTGTGAGATCCATAAGGAAGTATCGTGGGACATTATGGTTGGGCTCGTGTATGTTGGGTAGCCATACTCTGATGAGCTTGTTGTAAGTGGGCTGGGCCTGGCTTCAACAAGCTTGTGGGCCTGCTTCTGGAAGAAGCTTTTCAGGCTTTTGCCTGCAGAGTCTTACTTAGGTTTTGAGGAGCTGGGCTCATGTCCAGACCTTAGGGCCTTAGCCTTCTGAGCCACCATGTCACTGGGTACTACTGAACTATCTAAGAATGGGCCTCACCCACACTGATCTGGCTACTGCAAGGAATTCACTGGGGACAATGGATCACCACAAAACCTCCACTTGTTGCCTGTCTTACCCAAGATGATCTAGTGGTTTGAGGAGATATCGCTGGTGTTAATGGCATAGAACCTGAACCTCCACTGGTCTAGAGATCCAATCAAATCTGGTACAGAGAAGATATGGAAACCTCTGTTGTAATGGATGCAACTTCTGTCTACTGTGTGCATGTGAAGTTTGGGGTCCATGTGAAAAGATTGGGCTACAGTAGATCATGCTACTGTCGGGGATTACAGCCCTCCCTACCCACTTTGTGTTTGAAATAAATTTGCTTGAAATAAATTTGCATTCAAGAACATTGAGCTGCCATTATTTCAAGAAGTACAGCACGTGTACACTAAGCCTGGGGACAGGGTATTCTCATTTGAGGGTCCCACTTGCATTAAATGAGCCCCGGGTAGGTGGATGCACTGAAAGGGAGACTTTATTTGCGTCCCATTATTATTTACTCTTATTTAACTGTCTGCACACCTCTTCATAGGTTCAATTCAGTAAATATACTCTTTTTTTAACCTACTTTTGCATATATTGCTATACTTCCCTGAAGACTGCTGTGTACAACCTGAAACAAATAATCACAAAAGTAAACAAATCCTACCCCAGCTAGGGCTAGGGCTAGAGCTCCCAATCACCAGTGAACATGAGCTTTGCTGATTGCAGAGCTATACGAGGTCATGCAGACACACATTGCCCCGCCAAGGTCCACTGTTCCAGCCATCAGGAATCTGGTTCTGAGCAATGATGTACAGCCAACATTGTGATGAGTGCATGGCAATTGTTCACGATACATATGTCTTTCATTTACAGTTTAGATGTACTTTATGGAACCCCTAAAAGCGGCATTTACAGAAACACCTTGACAATGTCAGTATTGCAACCATTGCTTACCCCTAGGCTTTTACCATAAATAATACCCTACCACTGTACTCAGTTATCTCTAATACACAGTAGCATTGTGCTGCATACAGATGGTTTTTCCATTACTTAAAAGAATCTTTCAGGTGACAGAAAAACACTGTAGTAGCTTGATCTGAAAATCCTTTTATATGTGTTTCTAGTAAAGAATACAATGCATACAGGAAAAGGAATTAACCATGCCTTGAATGGCATCACAATTGTGTTGTCAAACATCAGGCATCTTTCATAGTATAATGGTTTTAAAATGGAGGCTGAGAGCCGGGAGCAGAAGCAGTCCTGCCAGTTTTTGTGAAGAGATTCATCATACCGCAGACCAAAGTGACAAGTGAGTGAGCAGGGAGAAAGCAATGTCTGTTACATTAGATAAACCTTTTTAACTTAATAGGCATTACATTGTTGGCGATGTAAGTGAATGAGACCATGACAACCAAACACTGACAAACACGGAACGTCGTGACTCCTGAATGATTCGCTCTAGTACAGTAAAGTTCACACATTATCATTAGTTATCATAATTAAAGGGCAGAAGATCTAAAAACGATGTTGATGTATGCAGAGTTAAAGTAGAATTCTGAGCTTATAATAAATATTCATAAAACTGCTCCCACCCTCCCTTCTGTCACCTATAGTAACTACCCTGTAGAAGAAACATGCATATACTTACCTATTCTCAGCTCGCTCTGGACACGTGATCTTCCCCCTATGTCAGTCAGCATTCCCACATGGAAGAAAAATATATATGAAATATATTTTTAAAATATTCTTCCCAAATATATTGACATATATTTGAAATGCTACAATTTTGGCCGTATTCAATATATTTCAAAATATATTTCAATAAATATATATATATATCTATATATATAGATATATATATATATATATATATATAGATATATACTCTGTATGTTGAAATGTGTTTTTATTACAAAATATATAACAAATATTTTTAAAAATACATTTCAAATATACTGTATGTGTTTAAAAATACAAATCTGATGTCTATGCAGTAACTTTATATCCAACCCTAGCCAAAAGGTGGGGTAACATTTTAATACAGCTGTATTGTATGTTTACATTTATACTGAACCAAATGTTTTCTCCCTGTTTACCTTTTGTAAAACTATCAATAAAAATTATTGAAACATAAAAATACAAATCTACAATTTTGGAATGCATTTACAAATATATGTAAAAATATTTGTTAAAATGACTTTTTTATATGTTAAAAAAAATCTGAAGAATATAATTTAAAAAAAGTATATTTGAAATGAATTTTTAAAAATATATATTTTTAAAATATATTCTTCAGATTTTGTAACATATAAAAAAGTAATTTTAACATATATTTTTACATATATTTGTAATTGCATTCGAAAAATTTAGATTTGTATTTTTAAAGACATACAGTATGTAGCGGAACCGACCCCAACTGCACTTGGGTATTTCCGTTAGACTACCGCTTTCCCATCTGAACACAGACAACAGACACCATAGCTGACCATACAAGAAGTAATCCAGAAGGTAGACTATTTTATTTTAACACAGATACAAGATATATACACTCAAGGGAACAATCCCCCCCTCCCTGCATAATGACACAGGGTGGAGCAATCTACCTTTAGTAACAAGAGACACACCAACAGACAGTCCCATCAGGAGGGAGGGCTGCTGGAGACACCCCCCACCAAGCCAATACACATAAACACATATATCCCATAATAGTTTGCACCCAAGCCAGGCACACAATAGAACAATGGGATGCAACCATAACGCCAAACAATCTACAACCCCCACCTATCTCCTAGACAATATCTAAACAATATTAGGACAGATCACCCTGTACCCCTAACAGGCACAGGGTGACTTACACATAAGAGGGATATGGGGAGCCGAGACACCTCTCCAAAGTGAGCTGGGTTCCATGGGCCCCCCACCCTCTGACCCAAAGTGACTCCCGTACACACACAGTATATTTGAAATGTATTTTAAAAAATATTTTTCATATATTTTGTAACAAAAACGCACTTCAACATGCAGTGTGTGTGTGTATATATATATATATATATATATATATATATATATATATATATATAGACATATATTTGAAATATATTGATTATGGCCAAAATTGTAGCATTTCAAATATATGTCAATATATTTGGGAAGAATATTTTTAAAATATATTTCAAGTATATCTTTCTTCCATGTGGGTATATATGGTATATATACAGTATGTATCAGAGTGCCTTTTTACCATGCTTCTCACCATGCTTAGATGCAGGTAAAGACCCCTTCAACTCAATTTCTCACAACTGTCTGGGTTTCTGGACACACCCAAGGAGTATAAATTCCTTAGCTTCCTTCCTCAGTAGCTCACAGAGACTACACCTGATGAGGCAGTGGTAGTAGGACAAGTGATCTGCCACCAGGTGAGAGGCCCTCCACTGTCAGAACTGCTGACCGCGAGAGCTACCCTGAACTTCTCTGAGAGGGATGCTGTTTTGGTGTGAAGAGTCCTTTGTGTGTGAAATGTGTGATCCATTTTTGTGCAGCTTTCAAAATCAGACTCTGCAAGCAATGCATATTTTCTGCCACCCTGAATCCGTTTTGCATTTTTGCTTCTAATGTTGCCTTGTTTTGTAAACTGCAAGCTACAGTTCCTCCCTGTCTGACCATTTGTCTATTAGAGCCTCCACTCATCCGTGAAGGATTTTCTTAAGAACTTGTAGTGTTTCTATACAAACTTTTACTGATTTAGCTAAAAGAGCAATTGTGAGGTCAGGTCCTTGTGATGGACAAGAGCATCGGGCTCAAATATGCCTTCCCAATCCATCTCAAAGGTGTTCAATACAGTTGAGGTCAGGGCTGTGTGTAGGCCACTTGAGGTCTGCCATACCAAACTCTCCAAGCCATGTCTTTATGGACCTGGCTTTGTGCACAGAGGCATAGTCATGCTGGAATAGAACCTCTCTCAAAGGTCGAAAGAGCACAATTATGGAATGTGGCCTTTTAAATGCAATGGGGTTGATTTAACATAACCGGAGAGTGCAAAATCTGGTGCAGCTGTGCATGGTAGCCAATCAGCCTCTAACTTCAGCTTGTTCAATTAAAATGTTACTAAGGTTAGGTTCACACCTATGCAGTTTGCGTTTGACCCATTTCTGCATTGCGTTTTGTGTTGCATTTTGCACCTGCTTTTTTGATGCTTTGTGTGTGTGTGGGGGGGGGGGGGGGATTTAAAACGCAAAGAGTCAAAACGCATCAAAAATGTACTACATGTTTTTCTGCAGCTCTTCTATAGAACCAAAAACGCAACTTTTGGCGTTCAAAAAAGTTCCTGATCCTTTCCAAAAAAGGCACCAGGCAAAAAGCGGAGATGTGAACGTGTCCCATAGGAAATTATGTTAAATGGACTGTACTGTGTTTCTGCAAAACGTAAAACACTGTGGAAAACACTTAGGTGTGAACCTAGGTTAAAGCCACAACAATAAAATCAGTCTGTATATGTAGTAAAGCATGCTTGTTATACTCACTGTGGAACCTAAGGGGTGAATCCTTTGCATTGTGTAAAAATTGTTTAATCCTGTCTCCTCTGATCCTCCTCTTCTTCCAGTGTCCTCCTCTTATCTCCTATATCATATATCGTGTGGAGTCACTCTGCACAAGCTCAATTTGGTGTGTATTGCTAGAGTTTTTTTTTTTTTTCTTGGGAGAGTGCATGTGATCAGCACAGAGCCAGTCAGCACTGTCCAGACAGAGGTCAGGAGTTCTGCATTCTCCTAGAGCAGAATGAAAACGCCTCCTACAAGCTTTAACATATGCTCTGCTGGACACTGATAGAAGACACAAGACTGCTCTAACTGCTAATGAGAAAAAGGTATTTAGCAGTTTATATTTACTAAAATAGTTGTATTTCTATGCTCTGTGTACTGTGGGAGACCAGATAGAGTGAATGCAGGGTCTTGGGTTTAGTAACACTTTAAGCTTTGACAAAAAAAATAGAAGCTGATTGGTTTCTGTGCAGAGATGCACCAGATTTTGCACTCTTCAGTTTTAGTAAATCAACCCCAATATGTAGCTCTGTAATGGTAACCTTAAAGCTGTACAGGCCTTGGCACAAATTCTGGAGAGCTATCAGCCCCTTTAAGGGCCCTAGCAGGGGCGGACTGACAACTCATGGGGCCCCTGGGCAATAGGGGATCATGGGGCCCCTGTGTCCTCATCCATACCCAAAAAAGCCTATGAAAAAGCAAATGAAAGGTACCAGGGGCATCTCATGGGGCCTCCTACTGACCCCAGGCCCTCGGGCAGTGCCCGAGAGCTCCAATGGTCAGTCCACCCCTGGGCCCTAGTTAGCTATCCAGCACCCTTGTTACCTACCCCATTTCACAATTCACTCCCTGACTACTGCCTTGCATTACTAGAGTACTAAAATGTATACTTATTCAGAGCATGCCAGCAAAGTGTTATCTCTATAGTAGAGAAAAAACCTGAATATCTTCCTTCATAGAACCTTACCAGCATAGTGAAGTTGGACATTCACAGATCATACATGATGAAGCATAGGGGCTGATTGAGGCAGCATCAATGTGCAAGTCATCAGCAGCTTCCTTATCTGTCATGGAAGATCTACTGTAAGTACCTATTACTAATTAATTAGCTGTCTGCTAATTTTGTGATAATGTTGCCTCTCATAATTGTACTTTTGTGCAAACCTGTATCCTCCCCAAATCAGCGGCCCATTCACATCTGCAAATACCAATGGTCCTTTGAACCTTTAGTGGAAGGAAGCCCTGACTACTGAGAACGTTGTATATTAAATCAACTTGCAGAGGGAGGGGTTGGTCTGCTACATAATGTAATGTTGGGGGTCACAGACACAGACCTTTAAAGATTCCAACTACCCGAAAGATTACTGCCTGCCTGTCCTCCTTCACAGCTTTGATTGGTTTCACCTTGGGTTGTTTGTAAAGGTGGGAATACACGATTAGAAAATCGTCCGATCGGTCATCCAATGACCGAGAGGTGTTCGTTTGTTGGTTGACATCGTGGCCCACATTAACCTATCTAAAAAAATTGTTCATCGGGCAATACATAGTGTTGACGTCTTCCGTAAAAGTGGAAATGATGCAGTGTGTGTGTGACCTTGTAACCACGCCCTTCCGGCCAGAACGAGCGATATACACAACAATTACCACCAATGAGTATAATATCGTTTATTACATGACCTATATACATAAATAGTGATACATAACATATAATCTGCAGAATTCTCGTTTCATTATCTCATTAGGCCAATCTACTTTTAACATTTGTATTTTTCGTTCGTGTTTATGAAGATTCCTTGGACAAAAACATCCGGGTCATCTTCTGTTTCTGCTCATGCGTGATAGCGCATGATAGATTTTTTTGTACGACCGTCATACCACCGCATAGAAAATCGGTCGTTTGTATGCTAAACGACAACATTTTCACTGTTGTTCAACCGGATTTCTTCTTTCACAATATCGTTATCAGTTAAAACATCCTGCTCATCAACAAAGAGAAAATCGTTCGATCAGTGGTTCCGCAAACTTTTTCGTACTATTTTCATATCGTGTGTACGGGACATTGCTGTTTATCCCTTCAACTGTTTTTTTCTAGTATATTTGTAAGGCCCAAAGTACCCAGTCAGTCAGAGACCACACACACAGTCCTTGATTGTTGTAATTATGTGGTATATTGCATGTGTAGGTTAACAGTGATCAATGATGACAGTTCTTTTAGGTACTGATTTAAGGCAATGCAACAATTGGTGAATTCAATGTATTACCAGGCTTGGCCCCTATAGTACCATAGAACAGCTTCTGCTGGAGGGGTGGTGGTTTGTGGTGTACTGGATGGCACTGTATTATGGCTACTAAGCATGTGGTGAAGTGCAGAGCGGTGCGGAGGAAGTCACACAGAGTCCAGTTGCAATAAACTTGTTTTGAGTAGAATGCCAATGTTACAAAAACCCTAGCAGGAGAGCACCGCTTAGGGAATAACTCAAAGTTCAGTACAGTTCAAGATGTGGCTGAGGAGAGATGCCAACAGCGTCTGTCTCAGAGGTTGGAGTGTGTCCTGGGTGGTCTGGTCATAAGCGGGGAGGGTTCCTTGCGGCATAGCAAGTCCCTAACTTTTCCCTTCTTATCAGGAGCCTTTCCTTACTGCTATGTACTTTCCCTAACAAGTGGGGTCTCTATCCCTATGCTGCAAGTGTACAATCCCAACGCACACGTTCCTGCATTAAAAATGGCTGTGTGTATAAGTGGGTGCTTTAGCGACCGTCGGCTGGAACTGAACAGAATCAGCAAGGGGGAATGTCACCAGCACACCGAGGATCACCAATATGGGTCCAAAAGTTTTAATAAACGATCGCATAGTTACGGCAAGGCAATGCTTCGGAGTCTCACAGGACCCCTTCATCAGGCATGTGAGGCATGTGATATCACATGCCTGATAAAGGGGTCCTGTGAGACTCCGAAACATTGCTTTGCTGTAACTATGAGATCGTTTATTAAAACGTTTGGACCCATATTGCTGATCCTCGTTGTGCTGGTGACATTCTCCCTTGCTGATTCTATCCCTATGCTACCACTTGCATAATGCGCCCAAAACCTGGGGACAGGGACCTGTATAGATTCTTCTGACCCAAGATAGCCACCAAGGGTCACATCGCTGTAGTGTAGCCAACCAGAAAGCTGCTCCATTGACTCAGTAAACTATAGAGAAACTATGTTTTTCTTGATTTCCTCTCCAGGCTGTGGTACCACTCAGGTCAAACACCACCTACAGTGGAGAAAACAGACTGCACATGCCTATAAACAGAGCCTTCCATGGCTATACTGGGTACCGGAGTATTTCCTCTCTGCAGGAGTACTCCTTGTCTTACCTCAAGGGCCAGGAACCTCTCTCTGTATCAGTGAGGTCTTTATCCCTGACATACCATTTGCTTCAGGTGTATTTTATTTCTGAGCCAACTGTGGGACTAGGTTACCTTGATTAGTATGTTGAATGCATATATCAGCAGTCACATAGCCACAGTCCCTATGCCACCACTTGATTCTGCAAGGGGAAGTGTACAAAGGTGTTGATATGAATGAACTCTCGTATGACAATTCATATAGGTCTCTATGTCAGCAGAAGCATCTGTCATAAATTTCTGGGGCATGATTGGAGAAACAAGTGTGAAAGTGACAATAGTCCCCTCTGACCTCTTATCTCAACTAGGAAGCTCCAAGAGAAAGTCTGCACAAGAACATGTTAAGTCATAATTGATGACACAAATGCACAAAAAAAGTTTGTAACAGAATACTGATAAGTGACCTATATGCATCCTTTGCTGTCTGTAAACCATAAGCTGTTTGCATGCATTTGACGTGTGTGGTACAGCAACCTTCTCTCCGCTTACGTGCTGTGCACTCAAGTGTGACTATGCTGAGCCTCATGAATATACAGCAGTATTAACACAGATATAGATTGGCCTGTCTGTTTGTGTTTTTATGATACAGCATACCTTGTGATATATGATGTAGCTGGTCCTGTATGTAGAATGTCAGACTAAATCCCGAACCATAAGTCTATACATCACCGAAATGCCAGCTGTTTTCTGTATGCATGATAAAAATGCGACATACATGATTAATGAATTTACATTTGTAAAGGTAAGAGTCTGTTCCTTTGCAGAATTTGAATAGGAACAAGGTTTCCTATTATGTTAGGACTGATATATGTGCTCAGAATATTGTGTGTATTCATCGTTTTTTTCAAGCTCCTATATATTTTAAAGGGTTTTTCATAAAAATGGAAAATTTTACTTCTACTTCAGAGTCCTTTATATACTGACAAAGAAGTGTTCTTCTTTTCTGTGCCTCTAATGTCATTCTATAGCAGGGAGATGCTGGTTTTTCTTTGATCCATATAACCACTAGGGAAATCTGGTACCAAGGCACCCAGCCTGGTTAATGCAGACATTAGAACTCTATGGGCCTGATACATTTAATGGTGAAGCTAGGTGAATAACAGCTGGACTGAATTTACTACAGTGAAACCTGTTATCACTATAAATATATATATATATATATATATATATATATATATATATAAACAGTGAAGGAAATAAGTATTTGATTCCCTGCTGATTTTAAATGTTTGCCCACTCACAAAGAAATGATCAGTCTAAAAATCAAATGGTAGGTGTATTGTAACACTGCGAGACAACATGGCAACAAAAAATTCAAAAGAAATGCATGTCTAACAAATTATGAGGGAAATAAGTATTTGATCCCATATCATTCAGCAGGATTTCTGGCTACCAGGTGTCTTTCATACAGGTAACAAGCTGAGATTGGAAGCAGTCTCTTAAATTGCTGATAATCTCATTTTGTTACCTGTATAAAGGACACCTGTCCACTGGAGCAATCAAACAATCAGATTCCAAACTCTCCACCATGGCAAAGACCAAAGAGCTGTCCAAGGATGTCAGGGACAAGATTGTAGGCCTACACAAGGCTGGACTGGGCTACCAAACTATCGCCAAACAGCTTGGTGAGAAGGTGACAACAGTTGGTCCAATCATTCACAAATTAAAGAAACACAGAACAACTGTCAGTCTCCCTAGGTCTGGTGCACCATGCAAGATCTCACCTCGTGGAGTGTCAATGATCATGAGAAAAGTGAGGAATCATTGCAGAACTACACATGAGGATCTTGTCAGTGATCTCCAGGCAGCTGGGACCACAGTCACCAAGAAAACAATTGGTAACACACTACCCTGACAAGGATTGAAATCCTGCAGTGCCTGCAAGGTCCCTCTGCTCAAGAAAGCATTTGCCACTGAACATCTGAATGATGCAGAGGAGGACTGGTTGAAAGTGTTGTGGTCAGATGAGACCAAAATCGAGCTCTTTGGCATCAACTCAATTCTCCATGTTTGAAGGAGGAGGAATGCTGCCTATGACCCCAAGAACACCATCCCAACTGTCAAACATGGTGGTGGAAACATTCTGCTTTGGGGGTGTTTTTGTGCTAAAGGGACAGGACAACTCCACCGTATCAAAGGGACAATGGACGGGGCAATGTACTGTCAAATCTCGGAGAGAACCTTCTTCCCTCAGCCAGGGCATTGAAAATGGGTCATGGATGGGTGTTCCAGCATGACAATGACCCAAAACACATGGCCAAGGCAACAAAGGAGTGGCTCAAGAAGAAGCACATTAAGGTCCTGGAGCGGCCTAGCCAGTTTCCAGACCTTAATTCAATTAAAAATCTGTAGAGGAAGCTGAAAGTTCGAGTTGCCAGACATCAGCCACCAAACCTTAGTGACTTGGAGAGGATCTGCCAAGAGGAGTGGGCCAAAATCCCTCCTTTTTTTTTTTAATTTAAATATTTATTAAATTTTTCATATTAATACAAAAACTCAAACAGGGAAGTAATTCTCATACAAGTATACATTTATAACATTTCTGTCTTTCCCTTACTTAAAACTCTTTTTTCTTTCCCGTCCCACTACCCCTCCCTCCCACCCCTCTTCCCCCTCTGCAGACTCTATCCCATTCTATTCTCTTGAGGCTTTTTAATGTTATGTTAACATCCTAGTTTATGTTTTCTTATATTTCTCTTTCAATCCTGCTCTTTCCCACTTTTCCCATCTCCTTAGATACACTCCCATTCTGTCTTCCTGCATATGATATGATCTTTCCATTCTACCTATCTGGTTTACTCTGTTAATCCAGTCCACCTCCTTCGGTACCTCGACTTTCCGCCAAAACTTGGGTATCAACCCTTTCGCTGCATTCAAGAAGTACCAAATACCTGAATCTTTATATTTATTTACAGATGTCTCCACAACGTGTAGGAGACACGTCGTTGGATCTAATCCTATGTCAATTTCCGTTATTTCTTTAATCAACTTGACTATTGTCTTCCAAAAAGCCTGGATTTTCGGACATTCCCACCATATGTGAAACACCGTGCCTATATCTCCACATCCTCTCCAACACATATTTGAACTTTCCCCATTCATCTTGTGTTCAACACTTGGTGTGATGTGCCATCGTGTCACAAACTTATAATTAACCTCCACCTCTCTCATACTAACATTATCGTGTATCAATCTAAACATCTTTCTCTGTCTATCCTCATCAAACTCAACTCCCATATCTCTTTCCCATTTTGTCATAAAATTTAACTTTGTGTTTGTGTCTAATTCTGTGAGAATTCTATACACTTTTGAAACACCGTGCTTCCCATCCCTTCGTGTCTCCAGCAACCTTTCAAACATATTCCACTCCTGTTTTATTCTCAAAGGTTTCGGTAGTTTTCCAATAAAACTTTTCAATTGATGGTATTTCCACTCATCCATTCTAAAAAAAATGTCTCCCTTCTTCTCTATTAACTCTTTAAGTGATCTCAATTCCCCCTCCACCAATACATCTCTCAATTGGGTGTCTTCCTTTCTGAACCATCTCCCCGAAATCTTGTTCTTTCCCGGAGGAAAGTACTCAGAATTCGTGAGAGGCATTAATGTTGAATTAAATTCCCATTTCATATTTTTATGTAAATTGTCCCATACCCTAAAGACATTTAAAGTGTAAATACTTGTGCTTTCTTTGATTCCCCTAAACTGTGGTGGGACCCATATCATCTGACTCAATCCAATTCCACTAAGCTCATTCTCTATTGTTACCCAACTTTTCCCCTTATGGTTAAATGTCCAGTCATATATTCTTGCCAAAACCACTGCTTTATAATATCTCTTGACATCTGGTAAACCCAATCCCCCTTTCTCTTTAGTCCTACTCAATGTTTCATATGCTATTCTAGGTTTTTTATTCTTCCATATGTATCTTGTTAACATTTTTTTCATTATCTTAAAGAAGGCTTCTGGAATTTTAATTGGTACCATTTGAAATCTATACAGTATTTTAGGCATAATTACCATTTTGACTAAGTTTATACGTCCTATCCAGGATGGATTTCCTCCTTCTAGTCTTTTTAAATCTTCCCTGATCTCATTAATCAAAGAGATATAATTTACTCTATACAAATGTTTGGATGAGGCAGTGATTTTTATTCCTAGGTATTTTATCTCTTTTTCTCTCCAAATAAAGGGGAATTCTTTTTGTAATTTTTCTTTTTCATTCTTTGATATATTAATATTCAGGATCTCTGTTTTCGTTGGGTTAATTTTTAAATTTGATAGTTCACCGTACTCCTTCAGAATCTTCATTATATTTGGGAGAGTTATTCTGGGATTCCCCACATAGAACAATAAATCGTCCGCAAAGGCCGCTACTCTATGTTCTATGGATTCTATCTGAATTCCCTTTACCGATCCACTATTTCTTATTATTGACAGCAGAGGTTCGAGTGACAATACATATAGCAGGGGAGACAGAGGACAGCCCTGTCTTGTACCATTTGACATTCCAATGGGTTCTGATCTCTCCCCATTTACCGTGATGATTGCAGTAGGCTCCCTATATAGTTTACTTATCCACTCTCGCATTCTATCTCCTAACCCCAGCACTTTTAAGTTGTCCATCATAAAGCCCCAGTCCACTCTATCAAATGCCTTCTCCGCATCAATTGACAAGAGCACCACCGGGGCTTTCCCTCTTCTACTCTTCTGAATAAGCATCAGGGTTCTCAAGCCATTATCTCTACCTTCTCTCCCCGGTACAAAGCCCACCTGATCTCCGTGGATCCATTCAGGCATCAGATCTCTCAACCTGTTTGCTAACACCTTTGCATACAGTTTAGTGTCTGTGTTCAATAATGAGATCGGTCTATAGCTGGAGCACTGCGATGGGTCCTTTCCCTCCTTGTGAATAAGTACTACATGTGCCTGTAGGGATTCTCTCCTCATTTCCATCCCACCTCCCAGTGCATTCATATATTTCTCCAGTTTGGGTAACAATACTTCACTAAATTTCTTATAGTACCTAACTGTATAGCCATCCGGACCTGGACTTTTTCCCCCTCCTGTACTTCTTAATGCTATTTTAATTTCTTCCTGGGAGGTTTCTACGTCTAGGGAGTTCAACTGTGCTTCACTTAGTTTTGGTAATCCCGCATTTTTTAAGTATGTCATCTTTTTTTCCTTAATTCCCTCTTGGATTTCCTTTAGAGGGTCTTGGGGGCTAATATTATATAACTTTTTATAATACTCCGTAAACACTTTAATAATCTCTTTATTTGAGTGGGCCAGCTCCCCCTTTGAACTTTTTATCTTTTCTATATAATTCCTATTTTTCTTTTTATTCAAAGCTCTCATTAAATATCTTCCTGGTCTGTCTCCCCATCTATACCTCTCATTCAAAACCCTGTTGTATACTCTTCTCTTCTCCTCATCCATCAACCTCTCTAACTCCTCTTTTTTATCCAGTAAGTTCTGTCTCGTATCTTTTGTTATTTTCTTCTTATGGATCTGCTCCAAGTCTAATATTTCTTTTAAGAGCCCACTGACCTTCTCTCTTCTTTCCTTTTTCTTCCTTGCTCCAGCCGCAATCAAGATTCCTCTTATGAATACCTTATGACTTTCCCAGACTGTAGCTATCGATACTTCCTCTGTTTCATTCTCCTTAAAGTATTCTTTAATCTCTTTCTCGATTTTCTGAACTACATCCTCATCCAGAAGAAGGGCCTCATTTAACCTCCACCCTAATCCTCCCGTCCACCTTCTTCCCCATCTCAACTTCATCACGACCGGAGCATGGTCCGAGAACGTCCTTGTCTCTATGTCAGTTTTTACCAGGTGATCTATTAGTTGATGGTCTATTAAGATGTAATCTAATCTCGAGTATATCTCATGTGCGTTCGAGAAGAAGGTATAGTCTCTGTCTTTCATATGCCTTATTCTCCAAGTATCCACTAGTTGATATTCATGCATCACTTTTTTCATAGCTCTCAGAGCCCTACTCCCCTCTCTTTGCACAGGGGAGGTATTATCTTTTTGTGGGTCCATACAAAAGTTTAGGTCTCCAGCTACTATCAAACGCCCTTTTTTAAAGTCCATTAATTTTTTCAACAAGCCCTTCATATACTTCTCCGAGTTTTTATTGGGACAATATATATTGGCTAAAGTACAGTCAATCCCCTGGAGTCTACCTTTTAAAAATAAGAACCTCCCCTCCGGGTCGGTTCTTCTATCCTCCAACTCAAATCTCATGTTCTTTGCCACACCTATTGCAACCCCTTTTGCTCTCCTAATTGGGGAATCTGCGTAGTACCATGTTGGATAGTATTTGGATTTCAATTTCACGTTTGCCTCTATCTCGAAATGCGTCTCTTGTAAAAATACCACTGACGTAGCCCTATGATGTAACTCTTTAAACAACCTAAATCTCTTCCCTGGACAACTCAGCCCGTTCACATTATAGGTTATAAACTGTAATTCTTCCATCTTTCCCAATTAAGTCCATCTCTCTTCCAGATTGCCTCTTCCTCTTCATCTCTTCTGTCCTGCAGAGTATTGACCCAATACCTCCTCTCCTCCCTTCCACCCACCCAACTCTCTTCCCCTCCCCCCTCCCTCCCTCCCCACCTCCCCCCACCCCTCCCATCCCCCCTTCTTTTTTCCCTACCCGTTTTTAGGCCTATAATCTGCCTACAAATCATTTGTGGATCTATTTCCACCATTGATTTAAAGTTTAGGGCATCAGCTCCGCCTATGTACGGTTCACCTCTCCTCCAACCGCCCCGATTCCCTCTCTCTGTCAAAATGTCTTTACTCTTTACCTCCCTGCCTTAATCGGAGCCTCCAAGCGGGTCTCGGCATCCGGAGGGGGAAGGCTAGGGGCGAGAGGGAGAAGTAAGAGAGAGAGAAGAAAAAAAAAAAAAAAAAAAAAAAATTCGTTTTCTACTTAATTCTCCCTCTCCTCCTCCTCCACCCCCGATGCCTCCCTCAGCCCGACCTGTTGCCAGTCCTCTTTTCTTTTAACATTTATGTTTCCTTTATCTTCTTCCTCTTCTTCCCAGCCAGCTATCTTCATTCTTTGCAAGTCCAGTCTATCACAAAAATCTCTTAAATCATCCGGAAATCTCAAATACGCTGTGACCCCATTTTTCCAGCCAATCAGAAATGCTGAGGTACCCCATCTATACTGCACATTCTGTTTTCTCATTTGCTCCAACAGGGGTTTCAGGGATCTCCTTCTCCTTAGGGTCTCTACTGTTAAGTCTGCATAGATTTGGATAGTCAAGTCTCCATACTTAACTAATGGTCTTCCCTTGGTCTTCTTCCAGATCTCATCTTTGGCCCCAAAATTTTGGAACTGGACAATTATGTCCCTCGATCTTACCTTCTCAGTAGCCCGTTTGAACTTTCCTACCCTAAACACTCCATCCAGGTCGATCCCATCAGATTCTGGTTTATCTCTTATGGAGTTTAGGATTTTTTTAACTAGTTCATATAGTATTTCCCCTTTAGCAGTCTCTGGGATTCCTCGTATTCTAAGATTACTCCTTCTTTCTTTATTTTCTTGAACTTCCATCCTATAGGTCATTTTTTTCTGGTTATTTTCTAATTGGCTTATTCTTTCCTTTAAATTATCTATTTTCTGGGCCTGGATTTTAACTTTCTTCTCCGTTTCTTCCATTCTCAATAGAAGGTGACCTAAATCATTTCGAATAGCTGTCATTTCATGTTTTATCGTTTTTTCCAGATTTTGAAACATTTCTGCCATCTCCTTCTTATTTGGTAGTTGTAGTTCACCTTCTGGTTCTTTTTTTCCCAAGCCCTCTACTATTTGTTGGCTACCGCTGCTATTTATGCCCAATGATAACCTAGGGCTATTTCCTGAACTAATGTCCATTTCCCCCTTTGCACCTTGGGCCCTTTCTGGTGTAGTATTTCCATAAGATGTAAATTTCTTTATTGTTCCTGTTTGGGCCCCTTTGGGCCCTGCTCCCTTGGAACCTTTGTTCTTCATATCCTCTATATATCTTGATAGCCTTGCAGTTTTTCCTATTTCCTTTACTCTCCTGGGACACCTGGACCTCCTTTCTTCTTCTTTTCTAACCCCTGGGAATCCTCCCCTCTTTAACCCCCTTGGACGCCTATATCACTCAGGGGCTCACCATGCAATAGGCCCCCAACAGTTTTCACTCACCCTTCCCCTCTCCGGACGGTGGTTCCAGGCTTATGTGGAGAGCCTTCACTGCTGCTCAGTCCTGGGGGGGATTCCTCGGGGTATCCGATATTCAGTTTCTTTCTTTCCACCTCCTTTCTCTCTCCTTGAGGATGGTCTTGGGGAAGAAGAATAGCTGTCCTAATATTTATGGGTCTCCCTGACCCAGGATTAAACAGCCGGCCAGGGGGATAAAGGAAACTATAAGGTGGCAACACTTTATTTCATTAGAGCACCGACCAGCCTCTTCTCTCCCACCGAGGTCTTCCTCAGCTGGTCCCTTTCTCCTGCTTCACTCCTCCACTGGCCGCACAGCTTTCCAGTCCTGTAACACAGGGGAAGCCGACTTGTCACTGCCGCTCTGACAGGGAGCCGGCCGGCGTCTCTGTCTCCCAGTGATGCCTTGCGGCGAGCAGCGTGCTCACACCGCCCTGCTTCGTCTCCCCGGCAACCCGACAGCCGCCCTGGAGTCTCCGCAGCGAGATCACCTTCTGGAGGTCCGTGTCCGCTCTCCTCTCTCCTCCACGCGCCAGTCTCTCTCCGCTTGGAGCCCTCCTCAAGCAGGCAGGGCTTCACTCCATGAGGGTCTCGGAAGGTTAGTTTGGAGGTTATCGGAGAGCACTCACATCGTGCTCTCCGACGCCGCCATGTTTAGGCTCCGCCCCCCCACCCGGGCCAAAATCCCTCCTGAGATGTGTGCAAACCTGGTGGCCAACTACAGGAAACATCTGACCTCTGTGATTGCCAACAAGGGATTTGCCACCAAGTACTAAGTCATGTTTTGTGAAGGGGATCAAATACTTATTTCCCTCGTGAACATGCAAATCAGTGCAGAATTTGTTAGACATGCATTTCTTTTGAATTTTTTGTTACTATTCTGTCTCTCAGTGTTACAGTACACCTACCATTCAATTTTTAGACTGATCATTTCTTTGTGAGTGGGCAAACATCAGGGGATCAAATACTTATTTCCTTCACTTTATATATATATATATATATATATATATACAGTCAGGTCCATAAATATTGGGACATCAACACAATTCTAACATTTTTGGCTCTATACACCACCACAATGGATTTGAAATGAAACGAACAAGATGTGGTTTAACTGCAGACTGTCAGCTTTAATTTGAGGGTATTGACATCCAATTCAGGTGAACGGTGTAGGAATTACAACAGTTTACATATGTGCCTCCCACTTGTTAAGAGACCAAAAGTAATGGGACAGAATAATAATCATAAATCAAACTTTCACTTTTTAATACTTGGTTGCAAATCCTTTGCAGTCAATTACAGCCTGAAGTCTGGAACGCATAGACATCACCAGACGTTGGGTTTCATCCCTGGTGATGCTCTGCCAGGCCTCTACTGCAACTGTCTTCAGTTCCTGCTTGTTCTTGGGGCATTTTCTCTTCAGTTTTGTCTTCAGCAAGTGAAATGCATGCTCAATCGGATTCAGGTCAGGTGATTGACTTGGCCATTGCATAACATTCCACTTCTTTCCCTTAAAAAACTCTTTGGTTGCTTTTGCAGTCTGCTTTGGGTCATTGTCCATCTGCACTGTGAAGCGGCGTCCAATGAGTTCTGAACCATTTGGCTGAATATGAGCAGATAATATTGCCCGAAACACTTCAGAATTCATCCTGCTGCTTTTTTCAGCAGTCACATCATCAATAAATACAAGAGAACCAGTTCCATTGGCAGCCATAAATGCCCACGCCATGACACTACCACCACCATGCTTCACTGTTGAGGTGGTATGCTTAGGATCATGAGCAGTTCCTTTCCTTCTCCATACTCTTCTCTTCCCATCACTCTGGTACAAGTTGATCTTGGTCTCATCTGTCCATAGGATGTTGTTCCAGAACTGTGAAGGCTTTTTTAGATGTCGTTTGGCAAACTCTAATCTGGCCTTCCTGTTTTTGAGGCTCACCAATGGTTTCCATCTTGTGGTGAACCCTCTGTATTCACTCTGGTGAAGTCTTCTCTTGATTGTTGACTTTGACACACATACACCTACCTCCTGGAGAGTGTTCTTGATCTGGCTAACTGTTGTGAAGGGTGTTTTCTTCACCAGGGAAAGAATTCTTCGGTCATCCACCACAGTTGTTTTCTGTGGTCTTCCGGGTCTTTTGGTGTTGCTGAGCTCACCAGTGCGTTCCTTCTTTTTAAGAATGTTCCAAACTGTTGTTTTGGCCACGCCAAATGTTTTTGCTATCTCTCTGATGGGTTTATTTTGTTTTTTCAGCCTAATGATGGCTTGCTTCACTGATAGTGACAGCTCTTTGGATCTCATCTTGAGAGTTGACAGCAACAGATTCCAAATGCAAATAGCACACGTGAAATGAACTCTGGACCTTTTATCTGCTCATTGTAATTGGGATAATGAGGGAATAACACATACCTGGCCATGGAACAGCTGAGAAGCCAATTGTCCCATTACTTTTGGTCCCTTACCAAGTGGGACGCACATATGCAAACTGTTGTAATTTCTACACCGTTCACCTGATTTGGATGTAAATACCCTCAAATTAAAGCTGACAGTCTGCAGTTAAAGCACATCTTGTTCGTTTCATTTCAAATCCATTGTGGTGGTGTATAGATGTTAGAATTGTGTTGATGTCCCAATATTTATGGACCTGACTGTGTGTGTATATATATATATATATATATATATATATATATATATATATATATATATATATATATATATAAAAAGAGGAAGCTCTATATTTTTTATTTCCCCTGTACATGATTGGATGGTTTACATTCACAGTTGAGTTCTGTTTTATTATTCTGTGGATTTCTGTTATAAAGAAGATAATATGAATAAAAGATTTAGGTAGGTATACTATGCATATTTAAAGTGAACCTGTATTTGCATGATATGACAAAAAGCACTTTAAAACAAACTCCAGTTCATTTCTATAGCTATAGACAGTGTGGAGAAATGAATCTTCAAAGTTCACAATGCACTAAAACTGACAGCTCTTTTGCTCTTATTTTCTATGGAGAGCAGATGCTTAGGAGCTTGCCAGTCCTCTACTATTAACAAGCACTGACAAGTCACACCGGTGTTACCAGGGACACAAGGATACATTTCTTTTTGTTTACAAACGATTTTATTCAATACAAGTAGACAGTAAAACAGCACATTTTCAAATAATATTTACAGCAAAAACAAGGCACTTTTGAAAAGTACAATTCAGAAAAGTATATTATAGTAAGAAAGAGAAGAAACAGAAAAAAAGTAGATTGCAAGTACATGAAATACGTTAATGATAAGATAGGTTGAATGATACTTCTGTCAACAGTATATATTCTGGCTCTGAGGAAGAGGTTGTGTCCTCGAAACGTGTTAGCCAGTTGGTCATCCAGGGTTCCATCGTATGGACTCAGATGTTGTTTGGATCATACATCTTGTTCAGTTTGACATGCCTGTGTTATGTCCATTGTGAGTATGATACCTATTTTGTTTCTTCAATAAATTATTTTAAACGATAATGCACTAGGTCAGTGCGCCCTTTTTCTGTTTCTCCATTTGTAAACAGTATATGTCAGTCATTTTTCACTGGAAATGTTAATCATGCAATAAATGTCTGTAATCCCTCCATGACTCCCATTTTTTTATCAAATAAGTGCATCTTATCCAGCAGAGTATAGTGAATGCGTTCCATGAGCATTACAGCATCAATTCTGTGTAGGATGGAGGCCAAGGGTACAGCATTGGACCTCCAGTGTAAGGCAATAGACCATAAAGTGGCAATACAACACAAGGATACATTTCTTCACAGTACATCCAGCTAGAGAGGTCATAAAGGGTCTGTTCTTTCTGATTTTTAAGAATAAATTAGTAGACTAAAAGATGTTTATTTTTGTATTTTTCCCTGCGTGCCTCCACCACAATCAGGCAAGCATTTGTACATGTGAGGTCATTTTAGGCAATCTATTAAATTTCTGGATTGACAAAGAAAATTAAACACTTCCAGGAAAACCCACCCAAACATAGGAAGAACATCTATACACTCCATGCAGATAGCTCTATAGCAGAAACCAATATAAATCCCTAGGGGGCAAGGTTTGAATGGCCATGGGTGCACATGCAGCCCAGTGTCTCTCCAAGTAAGGTCTGCTGTATCCGTCAACTAAAACTAGCTTGTAAGCCGAAGCACCCCTATACTTCTTCCTACTCTGCCCAGCAAGCTCTGACCCCGCTATATCCCATATAACACAGTTTTGGCTTAGCCCAGATCTCTTCATCCCTAAAAAGATCCCAGCAACAGTATATCCCCTCCTTCATGAGCAATAGATATGAGCTGTTATCCAGATGCCCCCCACACCTGCAAGTTTATCCCTCTATTCACAGCAGGGTCTATTGAAAACTACACAGTCTAAGTCCCTTCCTGCTGTAGCTCCACATTCCTATCAGAAGCAATATTCCACCCCCTCATTGCAGACCCATGTTCCAACTACTCCTCTGATTCAAAACCTGATATGGAAGAATGTACTTCTTGGAAAGAATATACTCACTACATAAATGCAAAAACTGGATTTTTGTATTTACCTGTGAAGTCTATTTTTTGGACATGCCCTATGTGTAAGGAATAAAATGCTGCTCTGTTTCCCATGATGTACAATAAGAAAAAAGGCTTTTGCTAACTAAGGTATTACATCAACTCTCTAACAGAGTGGAAACCTCTCAATGTATAAGGGAAATTTGTTGTCTACTAAACAAAAACTAGCCTATCTTCAGGACTGCAAATCACCCAAGCTATTGCACTTTGCAAACTTCAGTGACATGTGGAGGATCTGTGCAATCATGGGAAAAGAAAAAGCATTCACAGATTCCTGGATGCAACCCAGGTTGAAGGTCTGCAGATGACACTACAGATAATTTTCAGTAGCTTGAGTAGATAAATCTCCATTCAAATCATAAAGCTTAACCATGCTCATGAACATTTTCTACCATACAGTCTAACATCCAAAATGCGTAATGATCTGAATGTGCAGAGTTCACAATTTCACTCATAATTAGGAGATTATGCAAAAGGCATACAAGAGGAGGTAGCTAGAAATGGATGATATCCCTAAACTGTATTGTGGGGTTGCTCCTAGCTTATTCTCCAAAAGAGAGAGCAGTTTCAGCTTCTGTTGACGGCCCTGCACCAAATCCAGTATTGGTTGGCTTAACTGCCAGAAGAGATCTGCCACTTTACTCTTCCTGAAGGGTTTACCTGCATTCTGCAAATACCGGAACGTTACTCCCTGACCAGGACCTCCTCCTTACAATGCCCCTCCACAAAAGTCTTGACCCATGATTTCCTCCAAGAACCCCTCCCTTTGCCATGTACAGCTCACTCCATGACAAATAATCTGGCCACTTTTTATTAAATAAATAAATCTCTTTAATCAAAGATAGATTCTCCCTTACCGCCTCTGAATCAGGCATGACCTTTTCTTTCTTACTCCAGAAATCCCTATTAGCCTTACACACTCTATGAATTGAACCCTGAATGGAACGTTCTATCTTCAGTCTAGGTCAACTGGTAGATGGAGACAGCAAAAGACTGCTCTCTTTTTCTGAAATTCAGATTAAATACTTTATCCCCATTAAAGCTTTTTATTCATACCTGCAAATTCAACACTATACCTAAAGTCTCTCATCTATCCATGAGTTCTCACCACCCACCTACTAACGTTGAATTGTGGGGGTGGACCGTCTAGGAAAGGGTTAATCTTAAGATATAGAAAATCCTAGTTAATATATCAACTTTCCCATTCCTAAAACATCACTGCATAAGAAAAGAGGAAACAGAACTAGGCTGTGAACTCTTTCTCATGACCCAGTAAACCATATGGAGTAAGGCTAACAAGCGTTTCATATGTTCTCTATACAGGGAAAACTCCTGTAAAATCATATTCCACTGGTATTCCACCATGGATTGTCTCTATTAAATTTAACCTTCTACATTTAATATTTACTGGAGATGTAAGGAAGAGGCGAGCATCCTACTCCACTTATGTTGGATAACATTTTTATAACATTTCACACTGAGGGAAATATGGCTTCCAAAATGTCATTTTTTTCCTGGACATACAGTACCTTTCCTGCAGATAACAACAAAAGTATTACCCATATTCTCACTAAAGCAAAATGCTTGATTGCTTTAAAAAAAAAAAAAAAACCTCACCTGCCTCGAAAAAAGATCTTCCTAACCGAATCAGATAGGTACAAACCATGGAGCAATACCCTAGAATTATATAACATAATATGGGAATCTTGGTATCAAATTGTTAATGATCTCACTATTTGATGCTATATAGCTCTAGTATCTAAAATGTAATCCATGGCTGAACACCCTAAATTTTTCCTACTTTTGTATTTTTGACCCCCTCTCCTATTCACCCTATCACTGCCCTCCTCTCATTCCTTTCTCCTTTCCTTCTTCATATGTGTTTAGTATACGGTTGCCCAGATCAGGGGTTTCTTTTTATATGTTTTCATAAATTTAATTATTCACAAACTAAACCTACAGAAGGATCTGTCTCTACTGACATATTCCAACACTGGAAATAGTTACTTGCACAACTTTAAACCCACCTCCTATCCTCACTTCACCATCTATATACAGTACTATTGTGTAAACCATTACCTTACTCTTGCTTACCATTTACATTGTGTCTTCCATAGTGTTCATCTTTAACTTTTTTTTTTGTCTATCATGGATAAAACATTTTAAAACAGCATTTTTTCTTTAAAAAAAAAGAAAAAATCCTAGTATGCAACAGTGCAAAACACTGTACTCCAGAAAGCTGTCACTGAAAGGAAAAAAGGACCTCCCCAAATATTGTACACATCATCAATATAACAGTTCAAGATTACTTTTCAAAGCACTTGTACAACACCTTTATAGTATGATTGGCCTCTATGGACAACCAGGAGACACTGCTATTAATGTATCATTGTTTCAGCCATTTTTAAAATCTTTGTTATGATAAACAGGCCGACTCGATGGACCGCTTGGTCTTTTTCTGCCGTCACTTTTGTATGTTTTCTATGTAAAAGTGCTATTGGTCTTGCAGTAACATGATCTTTTCTGGTGTTATTGCCCCTAGAGGAGCATATCTGAGAAGCTGTGTTTGGAAATTAAGTTAACAGGCAACAGCAATCCTAAAGGGAATTCTGTGAATGAAGACAGAGAAAGTTTTTGAAAAGTCCAAAAAAAGTAAAGTACAAAAAAAGTTCCACAATATACTGTACATTTTGATATCCAATAATGCCCAACACCCACCATAAAAAAAACCACTGTCCAAAGACACACATCTTGTCCTGTCACTTAATTCCCATTAAATAACAAGTCCAGCAGCTGACATATGAATTTATTAGGCCAAGCACAGCCTAAAAGGAGAGAAGACTAGCAAGTGTACTTATATGAACAATCAATAAGACGTTAGTCTGAGAGATATGGTTAAACACCTGCAGTATTCTGATTAACAATAATTAACAGAACTGAATTGCTTTTACCTAAAAATATTATATAATGACAGTCCTAACTTGTTATAACAATCCCAGTTGTATCCCACTGGCCAGGGATTGATGAAAAAAAAAAATGTTGGCCAACAAAGTTGGGACCCTTGAAGAAAGAACAATTCCCAGCAGACAACAGATTAACATGTACAATCTTAATCAAGTTCAAGTCAGACTGGAATAGAAGTTTCTGTGATTTCTCTATTTCAATCTTGCTGAGACAGTCTATCCTTTCCTTCCTTACAAGCATTGGGGTGCTCTCTAGTGCAGTCTGATAACACCAGGCTTTCAAGGCACACCTCACACCCTTCCAGTCCTTGAGGCAAGGTCCTGCGCGAAGACCAGTCTCTTTGCTCCTCTGAAGTCTCACCTGATTGTGGTCAGCCAGCAGCCCAGTGTTTTTCCACACACCTTTTAGCTTTGTCACTGTCCCCTCTTTTCTCTCAGCAACCTGCAAAAACACTACCCTTGCTTTGTTGCATTAGCCAATCACTGTCATCCAGAATCAATCCACACCTAGCCAAGATGGCTGCCACCTGCACTGAAGAAACCCCATAAAAGAGCATTGTAAAGTGGTCTCCTTAAATGTTGTTGCACTTCTAAATTAATGAATATTCAGTTTAACCCTGTCCACACTGCAGACAGATAATACAGCAGCAACAAAGGAAGAATTTCCACAGCAGTTATCAGCTACAGTCCAGGTTACACTACCACAGCCAAATTCAGCAACCTCTTACTGGAGTATCTGGGTGTGGCTGCAGCCTCTTTTCACATGATTCTTACCTGTAAAACATACCTCTCTCTTCTCAGTAAAATATAAGGTTAAGAATACCTGACCTGTACATTTATTAAGCTCAGCAACTGATGTGTTCAACAGAATACCGCCGTCTATATGTTTTTAAAACCCAGTCCAATTTTAACCCATCTTGTTTTTATATTCCTTTACTGCCACATGACATTAGTATAACTGTTTTTGCTTTGAAATGCCATAAAATACATTGTTCTTTTACCAGAAAGATGTTTCCTGCACTTTTACTGTTGTGTTCTATTCTAGTACAGGTAAGTTAAGGCCAAGTCCCTTATCACAATGAACCTTATTTAAATTTAGAGTGTGTGGGATTGGGGGGGGGGTCTGGCCAGGTCTGTGAGGTTACAGAGTGCTGTGTACAGTGTGACCTTAATCTGGTGCCTAATGAAATATGCTGTCATATTTATACCCACTGAACGACTTCTGTAATAGTATAGTGCAGGTAATCCCACGCAGAGATGTAGTTAGCATAACGTTTGTCTCACAAAATATGACTTCACTTGAGTTTTAAGCAGCAAGGTGGCCCAGTGTGCTGCACAATATGCCTAGTTGGACAACAGAAGCCTTTAATTATGAGGGCTTCATTTTTAGATCTGCCTGAAGTGTACCTTTAACACTTCCTGGGCATTAGACATATAGCCCTTGAAGCCCTTTGCCATATCTGCTTGCATCCTTCCAGACGGCCACATATAGGAGCAGCTTGCAGTAATTAGAAGCACCAGGGATGGCTGATCTGGGTGATAACTCTGTTGCTTCCTTCTCTGTCTCATGATTTATTGAGTCCTTTTTGCAAATTCCTCTTGGTAAAGGAAATAAAGTGTGATAAGAAATTCAGTGGTTACTGCCTGCCTCAGCCTTTCCCTGCAGTACGGCTGGCAGGTCACACAGAAGGGCAATACACTGGAGCGGACATCGTATTGATCACTACCCCAGGGGTTGACAAGTGAATAAAGGAATAATAGAAAAATAGAGTTAAATACACTATTCAATGCGCTTGGTAAAAGAAAAACATGCTGGACTAATACCATCCGTTCAAGGTCTGATGCAGCAAACTGGGAGCGTTCACCCATGTAACACTCTAGTTAACCTGTTCTTAACCTCCTCCCTGTTCTGCGGATTTGTAATACATTATGTTCTGCTGTTTTCGTCCTGGTATGCTATAACAAATGACAGCAAAATTCCATGATAGAGTATAACTGCATGATTGACTCATGATGAGCAAATCCACTCCATCAGAGCCCTGGCGACTCCAAAGCGGCTGTTTGCTTCACGGATCACTAATATTGAGTAAACTGGAAATAGGATGCCTTACCTTTGGGTCTCTTACTAGTCCATTTTCAATTCCCACCCTCTATTTGAAAGCAAAGGCCCCCTACCACCTGCACTATAGAGAAGCAGCAGTCCTCCAACCATCCAGTGAGCCAATTTATGAATAGAGGTAATGATTTATCAGCATGCGGCCTGTTTCATCATGATGTAGATGCCCTGATTTGAACTTACGCAATCCCAAATAGGGACATATAAATCATGATGATACAAAGTGACATGTCATAAATATAATATGTGCTCCCTATTTCTGTCCTGTCCACTTGCAGAAATATGGAGTGGCCTGAGTTTATTAAAACAGTAGATGAAAAGGAGACCTGCTGTATGGATTTCAAAGGACCCCTTTACCAGTTCACTGATTGGATTGGTTCACTTGGTACAGCAAACCTAACATTTGTGGCA